>NW_023615175.1:0-49416 GCF_013339695.2 Rhipicephalus sanguineus | reverse complement strand
ACAGCTGCCCTCCAAGCAGCACTTCCATGCTCCTTGAAAGCTTGTGTACATTGAAATGAACTGTTTAAATCTCGTATATTCTTTCAGCCATGCCATTTCCTGCTGGATGGTACGGCGCGCAGCGTCGCAAAATAACTCCTGGTTCCTTCGCCCACTCTTGCAAACGCTGGCTTAGAAACGCTGGTCCATTGTCTGATATCACTACTTTTGTACTCTTAAACATCTCACCGCTCAACAGAGCAATCACACTATTCGCGTCTTCTCTTCCCGGACGTGCAGCGACTGTTCTTCTGCACTAGCCTATTGCCACTAGGAAAGCCCGTGTTCTTCCTACTCCAGCAGCCTTGTTCTTGAGCTCTGCAAGATCCACGTGGACAACTTCAAACGGTATGCTTGAGTGTTGAGGCAAGACCATCTCGTCCGTTCTCTGAAGTTACTTGGCTTTGCAAACTTGGACATTGATTGTCAAGATCTGAACATACCGCTGGACGTCGTCTCTCCATGTGTTTCCCACTGGAAACGTTGATGGATCTTGCGGACAAGTCCCTCCAAAGCCATCGTGTCCCGTCCTGGGTGCGGGAATCATGATAATGTTCCACGAGTCCCGAGGCACTGATTGTTTCGGGAACTCCGAAACATTCCGTTGAGGAACTTGAGATCTTCAGTTCCCTCCCACAAACAGATTCACGTCTTGATGGTTTCTTGATCAGGAATGATCACAGGTGTCGAAAGTGCATCTGCTACATCCTTTAGGTGCTCCCAGGCCTGTGATGATCCACGAATGTAACTGCTGGGACTTCAGCCCTATCCACCTAGCCGATCTTTCCTCTAGGCTCTGGCCGAGATGAATGATGCACGTCAAGGCTTGATGATCCGTGAAGAGCTTGGAGCTCCTGCCACCCAGGTAAGGTCTAAAATAGCGTACGGCCATTTACGACTGTCAAGGCTTCTTTCTCTGTAGTCGTGTAGTTAAGGTGCGCTTTCGAGAAAGTGTACGAATAGTATCCGACGACCATCTTTGCCGGCTCGTGGACAGTCTGTATCTCTTGGTAAAGCACTGCACCTGTGCTATATAGAGCGTCGGTGTACAGCTCGAAGGGCACTTGAAGTCTGGAAGAGTGAGAACCGAGATCAATGAAAATGATGCTCACAAGGCTGTGATAAACGGAATCACACCTGCTGTCCATTGAAATGGAACATTCCACTTAGTATGTTCTGAGGCATTTGGTTTTTGTCGCATACTCTCTAACGAACGACCGGTAAATGCCCGCGCAAACCCGAAATACCCGCAAAGAGTGCAAGTCATACGGCCTTCTGCATTTGTAGATGAGAAGCATCTCTTGCTCGGGGGTAGCTCCCGCGGCATCGGCGTCCGCACTTACACTACGCAATGGCAACTCTCCTCCTTCCCTCCTCAACAGCTCTGCGTCACTCTCTCCACTTCTCTCCAGCACTGCTTGCGCTGCTCCTGCGTTCTCGCTTCTGCTCTCGCAGTGCATGCGCTACTCTCCTCCTCTTGTCTCCCCTCCTTCAAGTGTGATTATAAAGCGGGTAGAGTGCTGCGCGTTCAGTCCAGCGCTTGCTTCGGTTGACTCCTCTGAAATGCGGGCTCGACATGCCGAAATTCTCTCTTGCGCTACGCCGCGATGAGCGCCAGCGCATGCGCGTCCCCTCACCCTCTCTCTCCTCTCGTAAGCTGCCCCCCTCTCACGCGCCTGTCGACCGCGTTCCCCGCTCGCCCTGTGAGAATTAACGGCCAGGCTAGAGGGAAGACACGACGCGCGTAGTGTTCCTCTTCGCGTTCCACGACGCGAGGTCGGTATCGTGCCCAACGAACGCCAACGGAACGGGATCGTACAAGTGCTCCGGCTTCGCATCGATTCATGGTTCCCTTTAGCGGGAGATGGTGTAATTTTTTAGATGCGAAGCATCTCTTGCTCGGGGGTATGTAACGCGGCGTGCTCATCCGCACGCAGCGTTGTGGTCCGCACTCACACTAAGCAAGCGCGACTCTCCTCCTTCCCTCTCTCCAACAGCTGCGCGTTACTCTCTCCACTTCTCTACCAGCACCTGCTTGCGCTTCTCCTGCGTTCTCGCTTCTGCTCTCATGGCGCATACGCTACTCTCCTCCTCTTAACTCCTCTCCTTCAAATGGCAGAGCGCTGCGCGCGTTCAGTCCAGCGCTTGCCTCGACTGGCTCCTCTGAAATGCGGGCTCCACATGCCGAAATTCTCTACTGCGCAGCGCCGCGATGAGGGCCAGCGCATATGCGCGTCCCCTTCCCCTCTCTCGCGCGCGCCTGTCCACGTTCACCGCACGCCCTGTGAGAATTAACGGCCAGGCTAGAGGGAAGACACGACGCGCGTAGTGTTCCTCTTCGCGTTCCACGACGCGAGGTCGGTAGCATGCCCAGCGAACGCCAACGGAACGCGATCGTGCAAGTGCTCCGGCTTCGCATCGCCTCATGGTACCCTTCGCGAGATTGTGTAATTTTTGCTATTCGTTCCACTGATTCCTGTTTCATTGTCTTGGTTTGGCCATCAAATACTCTACCAAGCAACACAACTTTTCTTTGGAAAAACTCTCTTCTCGTTAATCTTGAGCCCTGCCTCACAAAGTGCTTGAAGTAATCTAGCAAGATGGTTTGAATGTTCGTCCTCGTTGCGGGAATAAACAATTATAACGTCAATGTAGACGCTACAAAAACTTCCCAAGAAAACGGTCGCAAAACGTCATTCATCATCTTCTGGAACCAAGCGGGTGAGTTCTTCCATCCAAGTGGGAGTTGGTTATGCTCGTAGATTTCAAAGGGCGTTATGAATGCGGAATATTTCTTGTATTTTTCAGATAGCGGCACTTGCCAAAAACATTTGCCTAAGTCAATGCGCGAAAACACTGCATCCACCGTTTAATCTATGATAGAGTCTATACGTGGCATAGGAGACGGAAAAAGCTGTCTGCTTAATAATTTCTCTATAGTCTGTGCAGAGTCGAAGACTTCCATCTTCCTTAGGTGCAATCGTGATGGGCGACGCGAATGCAGATGTGGATGGACGAATGATCTGTGCATTCAAAATCTTTTGGATCTCGTTCTGAAGCCACATTCTTTTCTCCCTTGACATATTGTAGGGCTTTTTTCTCACCACCGTCGTATCATGTTGCTTGAATGGCACCTCAATTTTTTTAGTTGCTGTAGGATATCCTTTCAAGCATTGCAATTTTCCGGGTAAAGCGTCTTAACATCTTCACCTGACACTGGCTCCCGTAGAGTCCTCGAAGGTGAAGTTGAAGCGGTGAGGCTGTGGCGCTTTTCTTCTGTAGTAACTCTCCAGTCCAGTAGATGTTAAGGTGAAGGGCACTGATGGCTGGACGTGAAAGGAGTAATTCATAGGGCACTCCGTCCGGTACCAGTGCTTGCGCAGTGACAGTGTTGCCGAGACACGATATGGTAACACAAGTCCATTTATCGTGAACACCTCGCCAGCCATCGTATTCGTGGACTTCTACAGGC
Source organism: Rhipicephalus sanguineus (assembly GCF_013339695.2). Taxonomy (NCBI): domain Eukaryota; kingdom Metazoa; phylum Arthropoda; class Arachnida; order Ixodida; family Ixodidae; genus Rhipicephalus; species Rhipicephalus sanguineus. Next base: position 45,905 of record NW_023615175.1, on the reverse strand, counting down.
CGTCCCTGTTTTACTTTCTCACTCTCAACAATACTGGCATTAATGGCTGTGACGCTGGCTCCGCTGTCAACTAACGCACTCCTTTGCTTTCCATTAACAAAAACAGATATGTACAATATACTTGTATGAGAAAAATAAACATTTTCTCTTGATGTCATCGGGCGCAAGTCGATACCCTCTTCATTCAGTTTTTTGTCACGTCATTTAGCTCCTCATTATGGCCTGAGTCTCCCTGCTCGGTTAAAAATGACACACGCGTTGCGGTAGACTTCCAGTCTGCAAGGGGGCGTGTTTCATCAGGTCGTGTGGTACATGTACACCTTGCAGCAGTTGTCATGGTTTGACGCTGGGTTCCTAGGTCCTGGAGGTAGAGGTTCTGCATTCCCGGCGAAGATCTTCAACCTTCTTGGGTCCTCTCACTTTTATCTGCTTCTGGAGGTCCGGACTCAAACCATGGATGATAAGCGGAACCACAGACGCCTCAGGCAAGGATTGCTCAGCCAGCTGGAGCAACCGCCTTTTCTCATAAGAATAGCTAAGTGCAGGTCTAGACGTGTACTTGAATGCGGTTGCTTTGTCCCATAGCAACACCTTGTTGTCGCCAAAAGAGCTCAGAAAACTTTCTTTCCACTCTGTTCATGGCTTGTTCCTGTGATCGTTGACACGCAACTCGTATCAACTCTTCGCTATTTCCGAGAGGAATAATCGCATGTTTTTCACTCTGTCCTCGTCACTGTGCCAGTAGTTTTCATTGCATGCATATTCGTAAAATGTTAGGCAGGACTCGGGACTGCTATACTCTCCATCAAATATGTCTGGCTTCACGTGTTCGAGACTCGGCCTGCTTATTCGTTCGATCACGTTTACAAGCAACCGAATAAATCATTTTGCTGCCTGTTCTGTTCCTGTTGCATTTCAAGAAACTTGCTGAGCAGCTCGACGGAACTGTCAGACGAAGCAACGGTAGCAGGCTTCGCGTAGTTTCCAACTGGAGTCAGAACAAAATTCTCATAATCTTGAAGTTTCATATTGATCTTCACTGTTCCTTTAGCACTTAAATCCCCTGGAGTGAGCTTCGTTTTAGTGCTTATGTAGGAGATAAATGCGTCGTGCTTACTGCTTCCGGAAGAGTTTGTTCGTTCCCCTTGAGGCGTCTTGAGGCGTTGCAGCCAAGATCCGGATGCCACCGCGTTGACTTGCTCCAATGGTGAAGTCTGTTGTGTCGGCGGACGGTGACAGACGGCTAGGGCCCGACGACTGAGGCTGGAAGTCGCCATCTTGGCTTGCCGGAACTTCAGTGGCGTTGTGGCCTCCCGGAAGCGTTGACGTGACGTCACGGCCTCCCCAACTGCCTGGTCTGCCGCAGCCATATTTTTTCTTCGCACCGCCATATTGGGCGCCTTGTCCTACGGCTTGAACGCGTTCCGGTTGTCTGGGAGCAAACGCCTGGTTGGCCAATGACAACGCTTCGAGCGTCCGACCTATTCCGCTTTTTCCAAGGACAACTCTTCGCCGTATGCCAGCAGCTTCTCCCGCACCCGCGAGTTGGACGTGCCGTGGATAATCTGGTCGCGGACGCGTTCCGCGTACATCAGCCCAAACTTGCATCGTACGGCTTTCTCTTTCAGAACGGTCACGTACTCCAGGAAACTCTCACCAGGGAGTTGACGCCGACTTGTGAACTTGTGACGTTCGACTAGCGGATTCGTGGACGCGGTGAAAAGGCGGTCAAGCTGCTTGACAAGACTGTCAAACTTGGAAGCGGCCGGAGCCAAGGAATGAGGGGCAAACGCCGGCACGGACGCCGCGTTGCTTGGAGTTGTGCGGGCTTCTTCTAGTTCTGCTGACGCAAAATATTTCCTCTGTCCTTCCCGTCCCAGCATGCTGACGAGCACGGACGCGCAACGCGCGTCGTTCCAGTCGATGCCGCCGGCCGCCTCAAGGTAGGCATGAAACATTTTCTTCCAGTCAGTCCACGGAACCGGGGGTGGCCCTGACAGCTCGAGGAACACAGGGAGCAAGGTGTGTGACCGGGCTAGTTGGTATTCCATATTGACGTGAACAGCGCGTGTAATACACAAAGGACGAGGAAACGACGAGGACTCGTCGTTTCCTCGTCCTTTGTGTATTACACGCGCTGTTCACGTCAACACAGGGAGGTGCCCGAAGAGAGCCATGCCGACAGGAGAGGTACAGCGAGGTGCAGCTGGCGGAGCAAGGGCGAAGGCCTAGGCGAAGGCTTGACAGGAGCCGCACATGAAGAGCGCTAGGCCTCGCGATGCCAGACGCGTCAGAGAAGCCAGAAAAAGGCGGGAGTCACGGAACACTCACGGGTTCTTTCTGCCGCGGTCGAAACCGAGGCGAAAAACATCCCATCCTCGTCGCCATGTTGTTGTGTCGGCGGGCGGTGACCGACGGCGAGGGCCCGACGACTGGACACGAGACGCGCCGCGCGTTGGCACGGCCCGCGCCACGAGTGGGAGAAGTGAGAGTCTGGAGCCCGCGGAAGCCCAACAATGACTGAGCCGTCCAGCGGCCGTTTATTCGAAACATGACACAACGGACACGCGTGCACCCGTGATTGGCTACATGCCATCACGTGTGCCGATACAGACGGCCTCTGCCGACAACACAACACAATAAGGCGCGCACTCTCAGTGCGCGCGCCATTCATAGATGGCGCCACTACACTACAAGGTCCACCCACATCTTGACATTGAATGTCCACACAGGAACTATGTGTGTGACAGGAATTTGTAATACACAGGAATTTGTAACGCACAAATTTCTGTGTAACACACAGGAATTTGTAATAATACACGTTGGGCTAGGCTATGGTGTGAGCCAGTATCTTAATTGTTGTTGGTTGGTTGGTTGGTTGGTTGGTTGGTTGGTTGTTCCTAGAGGAGTGGCACAACCCACCACGGGGTATCGGCCACGAATCGTGCGGCAGTAGCATTTGTGAATGGGAAAAAAAGGGATATAATTCTAAAGAGATAATTTGTAGGTAAGCGAAAATGTTATTTGTGTATGCGGTTTCCCAATTAAGGCTAAAGAGATAGAAAAAATGAAGAGAAAGAGTGAGTTAAATAAAAGAAATAAATAATGTAAACAACGATAAATGAAGTAAACAAAATAAGTATGTACTAGAAATATTAGCATGGCAGTCTGTTTATTCTTTTATATAGTTGTTGTTCAGAACACCCTCCTCTTCCTCATCTTTCCTCAGTCCTTCTCTAACTTCTTCACAACGTCCACGTACATCTAAAAGAAAGCTTTTATAAGCGGATCTCAATCCCGCGTATTATATTCTAGAATAAATGTCGACTCACCTTAACAGGCATAAACAAACGAAAGAAAGGAACAGACGACGAGCAGTCGCAGAGTGAACGTTGGCTTTGTCGTCTGCCTTCCAAGTTAGCGGCCGTTCGTTACATTTTACGCTTCGTAAAATTGTACATCAACGCATAAATTTCCAAGGTAAATAAAACTCGTTTCTATGCAATGATAAAGAAGAAATAGCTTACTACATGGTGCTTAAACGAAATCAACCAATTTGTCGCAAGGAACGTGTTGAAGCCAGACGCTCTCGAGGCTTCCGGGATATTCGTGAACGATACCAATCCGAGCCAAGTCCGAAGCTCACACATACCGTCATTCCCGTGCATACAACAGCTCACTAGCGCCAGATTTCCCTCTAGGTAATTGTGAGAAAATCTAAGATGTACAGTAACCCTAGTGGCCGTTAAAGTCACTTTAGCGGCCGTGGGCCCTTTCCGTGATCTCGCGGGTGTTGTGTCAAGCCCCTGAAGAACCTCTGAGAGTGAGATCGGCCGTTGGAGTTACTTTATATGCTACTATCTACGCCAATTGATGTATCTAAATAGCTCGCCGTTAGTATGCTAGAGGATGGTGGACGAATGGCTAAACGCATCGCGCTATGGAGCAGGGGTCGAAGGTTCGAACCCTGGTCCTACTCGGAACCGAAGGTTTTTCTATTGTTTACTTATTGGCATCTCCCTCGCACCTACTAACTACTGTTGACCAGCCGGAAGCTCGGGATTAAGCTATAGAGAAGCTATAGATTAAGCTATGGAGAATACACCGTTGCGGTGGCGACGTCTTGGAACTAAAAGGATTATATTGTGCTAGCGGAGGGCCCAAAAAGCGGGTGGTCATCTTCTGACAGCTGTCCAGGGACGTTTCGTTTTCTTGCCCCTGTACAGAGAGCGGGGAGTCGTTTTCGACAGTCTTCTTCGTCTTTTTAACTACTTCCACTTAAACGCAGGCGAAAAAGTAAAGTACTTCACAGTAAGCCCATTTCGTTGCTCTGAAGGACCCTTTGCAGAAAAGTCGTGTGTCTGTCATGGATTGCCATTTTTGCGACCCGGCGCCACGCAGATTAACGGACGCCGCGCTCCCCCACTGACCGGTGGGACCGCTTGACCCTGAGAGGGTTGTCTTTAGACGTTCACCACTGACGTTTGATGCTTTGTACCTGTACCGGCGGCGACGGCAGGTACAGGTACAAAGGTACAGGTACACGACGGCAGGACCGAGTTGGTAACAATGAAACGCGCATGATTGGACTCATGTTTAGGTCCCTTTTGCCCCAGTAAGAGAAGCGTGGGACACGAAGGGATATCGCCCTGCTAACCAGTCTAGTTGCTTGTCTAACATGGTGTAGAAGCAAAGCAGCAGATATCCCTTCTGGAAGTTTTTAGCGTGGCTCTGTATCGGCTGGCCACCTAAACTTCGCCGTTCGTCTAGTTGATACGCCTAATTGATATCTGCAACGTAGGCATCGTAACTTCAACCTCAAGTTAGCTCAACCTGCCTGAGATTGCCTTCAAGCGCTAGACCCCGGAAAGATCAACGGTGAAACTCTCTGCGCCTTCTCTCATCCGATCGTCGGGAATTCAACGCTTCCGGTCATCGCACGTATGCCTTCATCTGCTTATACTTTCGAACTTTCACATCTTTAGCTACTGTTAACTCGTTAAATGTCCGTGGTAACCTAGATGTAGTACAGCCTGCGTTAATATCTACTAATGTTTGTTAATTGTGTGATGCTTTGCCTCTTGTAAGCTGATTGATCGATTTTATACGTATGTTAGTTAGCTATGTTGGGTTTCATGGCTCAAAAATACGTATGTTAGTTTGCTTTAAGTGTTGTACTGCTAAAATTGCTTGAGCTGCGATGCCGCTAGAATAAAGTTGTTTTGTTTTCCAAACACGTCTCTGATCTCTTCGCTCTGTTTGCTTGCGTACGGAGCGACCTAGCCTGCCGACTTCGCGCTGGCGACGCTTGAGTGTCAACGTGTAACAGTGTCACTGCACATTAAGGCCTTTCCAGAAGATGTCCGCTCACGTAAAGGACTTTAGAGTGCATTTGTGTCAGGGCTATAAAGCGATGAAATGGCCGTGTGTTGCGCGGGCTGGGAACGAAAAAATCGCAGGTGCAGAATGGACATATCTGTCTGGATGCAAAAATGGTCTAAAATACGGGTAAATTCATGATTATAAAAGGTTTACTCCAATTTAACAAAACGATTATTAACAAAATGGCATAGAAGTTTCGCGACATATGCACTCATGCACGCCCCTGCACAGGACATAGCACCGACTCAAACGATGCGACGACGTTGGCTCGGGAACGAAAGTGGGGCAACAGAAAACTACTGGAATCGTGGTTTATTCGTCTTAAACCATTGGCTTGCAACAACAGCCGCGGCCCCCTACTGGACGTTTACAAGGACGTATGTGACATTGGTCGATCTCCGCTAACTTATTGCCAGTGTACATATACTGAGAATGCCACCTGCACAGGTGGCAAAACTAGACTGCCAAGAAAAACTGCTCTGCAATCCCACCCGCTGCAAGAAGACTCGCCAGCACTCTTGCAGACTACTCGACTCCTTGGCTCGTCGCAAGCTAGCTTTTGTTTACTTTTGAACTTGTCTTATAGTTAGCCACTGTTAAACATATGCGCTTGAACTGTTAGCGAATTGCGACTCGAGCGCTTACACACACATATTCTCTCTCTCTTTTCTCTTTATATATATATATATATATATATATCTGTGTGTGTGTGTGTGTGTGTGTGTGTGTGTGTGTGTGTGTGTGTGTGTGTGTGTGTGTGTGTGCGTGTGTGTGTGTTGACATGCAAGCCCTCCCCCCCCCCCCCCCCGACACATATTTCTGGCTACGCCACTGTTGTAATGGTACTGGTACGATAAATTAAACGACATCATCATCCGAGTAAAATACGTGTTCGCATTGATAGTCTTCAGGCAAAGCACCTTTGACCAAAACAATTATGTTGGTCAAAGGTACGCGTAAAAGTTCAGATTTCACACAATACTTCTCACCAAAACAGCGCATGATATTATATATGTGAGGTTTTATGTCCGAAAACCAAGATATGATTATGAGGGACGCCGTAGTGGAGGGCTTCGAAAATGTTGACCGTCTGGTGTTCTTTAACGTAAACTTATACAAAGCACACGGGCCTCTAGCATTTCGCCTCGATCCAAATGTGACCGGGGTCGAGCCCACGACCTTCGTGTCTGCAGCCGAGTACCCTAACCAATTCACCACCGCGGTGGAGCAGCGCATGCGAAGGAAATGCCCAAATAAAAATACCCTGACAAAAAAACGTGCCGCGAAATTTAAAAATGAAAATTCGAGCTCGGTTTTCTCCTCTAACAATAAACCTATGCTGGTGAAGTAAACTACACAAGAGTTCTCCGAGCACACTTTATCAATCTAAACCAGTTCATTGTTTCTGTTTAGTGTCCCTTTAAATTGCGATAGTCGACACAAAAGCGCCAGCTGCCATCCTTCTTTTTGACGAGTACGACTGGGGAGGTCCAAGGGCTAGAAGATGGTTCTATGACATCTTTGGTAAGCATTTTGTCGACTTCAATCTGAACAACTTGACGTTCCTGTTGAGATACACGATATGGACGCCGGCGTATAGGACTGGCGTCACCAGTGTTGATCCGGTGAGTCACGACAGATGTTTGGCCCAGAGGGCGGTCGTCAAAGTCGAAAATGTCACGGTAGGATGCTAGCACGGATGCGACGGAGGCCGGTAGCTTGCGCTGTGCTGAGATCGGGAGCGATCGTCTTGTTAATGTCATCGAGAAGCAAAGTGAAATCAGCATCATGACATGGAGACGTAACATCGGTGTCCAGATCAGCAACCTGGCAATTGTCAAGCGGAGAGATGGTGGCCAAACACATGTCTTGCGGAATAACTTGAGTCAACATACCGACGTTGAAAAGGGGAATGGTGACAGTATTATCAGTCACGGAAACAATAGTGTGAGCAAGGGCAACGTCTCGGGCCATCAGCACGTCAACAATAGGAGTCAACAGGGCTTGTTGCTGAGCTAGTTGGTTCATAACTTGAGGAAAAACTGTAATGACGCAAAGAAGACGGGGACAAAGCGAAGACACGAACAGACAGACACGGGCGCCCGTGTCTGTCTGTTCGTGTCTTCGCTTCGTCCCCGTCTTCTTTGCGTCATTACAGTTTTTCCTCAAACAATAGGAGACACGAGGTAGTCATCATCGGGCACACCGCGTGAAGACGGCAAAGTGACGTATGTAGCAGCTTGTGGAGGCAAGCGAACGTAATGGCGAGAGCATAAAGGTGGAGCTGGAAAAAATTGGGGAACACTTACGCTTCGCCTTTAAGAGTTGAACGCGAAAGCGATATCCTGTCCCTAGTGCGCACTTCGAACACTACGAGTGTTTAAGAGAATGCGCCACTACGGTTTGTGCCTTATGTAATGTGTAGCACGCTTTCAACCAGGAGCAATTAAGCGCGAGAAACGTTTTCGAAGTTGCGATGCACCCAGTACGGGGTCTTAAGGGAATACGCGCCGTAATGTGTGTGCCTTTTGTAATGGGTGGCTGTCTTTAAACCACCAAGTTGTTATGATATTGACATGGTGTGACGCCCGATGGCAATGTACGCTTGTACCACGCAATATTACTGCGCTATTACATCTCGTACTGTGACACCTGTATACAGGACGCGTATTTTTGGGAAGCATGAAAGTTACTTTCAGTGCAGCTCCAAGCAGAGGCGTGGCTGTGTGGTAGAACATCTGCTTGCCACGCAGACGGCCTAGGTTCGATTCTCACTCGGAGCCAACATTTTAAATGCGAAGCATTTATTAGCGAACCTCAGGCACTTTGGCTGTTTCTGTCTACGTATCTATCTATCTATCTATCTAGCCGCCTACGTGTGGGCTCTCTCCTGGTCGTCTCCGTCACTTGTAATATACTAAAATTGGCACAGCAGGGGACCAGTGTATGACGAACACGATTCACTGGTGATGACATGAATAACGCAAAATACCTGTCGCGTACGTCATGAAATCCTTTCTCTCAGTCACGTGTGGCACATACCCGCATACCAAAGTTCATGTTATGCGTGTATGTGCCACAGGTGATACAGAGTCTCAACCAACACAGTAACTGCGAAGACAAACAGAGTAGCAGGCAGGGCAAGTGATAATAATAATAATAATTGTGGGGGTTTTAAGCCCCAAAACCACGATATGATTATGAGAGACGCCGTAGCGGTGGGCTCCGGAAATTTTGACCATCTGGTATTCTTTAACGTGTACCGAGATCGCACAGTACACGGGCATCTAGCATTTTGCCTCCATCGAAATTCGACCGGCCACGGCCGGGATCGAACCCGCAACCTTCGAGTCAGCAGCCGCGCACCGTAACCGCTACACCACGGCGGCTGACACAAGAAAAGCGAGGAAGCTGATGACAGAACACCCCTAGAAGACGCTCAACTACTATCCACTCGTCCTCGTGGTCCGCAACGTGGACCACGTGGATTACGCAAAAACCTGGATCGATGCTTCCTATAATAAATCTGCCCAGAGAACCAGGCCTATCATCATTACCGGTGACTTCAACATTCATTTATCAAGACCCAACAACGCCTGGTTTTTCTACTGCGTGAAAGACGACTTTGATGTGGACAGGGCATCAAAAGACCTCGCTGCCACATCCACGACATGAGGCATCATAGATCATTCCATCGTAAGATGCATCCAGGATTTCCACCAGCTGTACTATACCTCAGACTTCACTGCACTTAGACCCCTCGTAGCCGCCATCACGAACGGGTCCGATTAACGAGTGCGGTCCAGCTGCTGATGCTCACTGATCATGGTGATAATGACCTTGTTCAAGAACTGTCAAGAACCCCTTTCACACATGCACACGGGTTCCTGAAACATGCGTGCGTTCTCCGTCATAACGCACAAGTATAAATATAACAACTGTAAAAACTGCAACTGTCACTGTAACGTACGTGCAGTGCACCTGCGCGCGCCACTCGGCTGTGTATATATCTAGGGAAACCCACCTGCATGAAGCTTAGTTGCGGGTAACGCCTGTCCTATGCATCTGTGTTCCTTCTTTGTCTTGTTAGGATTCGCGCTATCCAGTATCGAAGCATATAAGTACTACATATCAGCCTACCGCGTCTGGTGTTGGTAACACTCATTCTGCTGTTGGCATCGTTGCGCAAGTGCATGTAAACAACTGGTTATATAATACATATGCGACTCTTCAACATAATAGTGTGCGTATGCCACTTCCACACTTTCTCTAGCATCATTCCGTAACGTTTCGCTCAATGTGAAAAATTACGCCACAGTCACCATCCTGCGCATGCTTCGCATAACATCGATTCCCACGGTATGTGGGATCTGCCGAATTTTTATTATTCATTTTATTTGCAGCTTTTTCGATTTTTCGGTCACGGACAAGATGATGATTTTTCGCTCACAACCGACGGCGGAATTTCTGCGATACGAGCTCTTTAACGCTGTCGCAAGCTGCAAGCTGCGGCAACTCGAGCTGAAGAGCACCAGTCGCACAATCAATGAGCGCAGAAAGACGTGACAGAAAATCCAAGCCAAGGATTAGGTCGTGAGGGCACTTCTCAATGACGGCAAATTGAATTGATGTAGGATGACCGGCAATAGAAACACGGGCTGTGCACATCCCTTGAACGGCAGGAGTTGCTCCATCAGTGACTCGGAGTGTACGGGAAGCGGCAGGCGTGAGTACTTTGTGCAGTCGGCGGCGAAGGTCTGCGCTCATTACAGAAATGTGCGCTCCGGTATCGATAAGCGCGGAAATAGTCACACCATCAACGTCAACGTCTAATAAGCTTCGTCTCGCCGAAAGCGTCAAGAGAGGATTTATGGAGGAAGTCGACAATGCAGCATCACCTCCAGGCGCTGCGCTGTTTAGTTTTTCGGATAGGCAGAAACAGGGTTGAATGGAGAGGACGGTCGGCGAGTGTGCGGCGAGCGAGACGACTGGCGACGTCCTAGAGGCGAACGCGACTGGTGGCCGTGCGGCGACGGAGAGCGGCTGTTGAACCTTCTGTAGAAGTTAGGCGAAGCAGACAGGGTGGGAGGTTGCGAAGCGGGTGCTATATGCTGTCGGTGGTAAGGGGCAGACGATGGCCGAGGTGGCGAGGGCCAGCGGGTATCGCAGTAACGGGCTATATGGCCGATACGATGGCAGTGAAAACAAATTGGTCGGTTGTCGGTGGTTCTCTAAGCAGCAGGCTCGCGAGATCGGGCTGGAAACCGCTGCTCGTGATAGGGCGAGGACGGACGCCACGAAGTTTGCTGTGGGCTGGTCACAGTGCGCACAGAGTGAATGCCTATGCTGGTGAGTTTCTGACGCACGATGGCTTGAACCATGGGAGCAGTGATTGGGATCGTGTTACTTGCAGTAGTGTGAGCCGGAGCAGGGGCCATGGCTTCAAGTTCGCGGCGGACAATGCGAGTCACCTGGTCTGATGAAACTGGAGCTGGTGGTTGTGTTCTTGCACGGTCTTCGCAAGACGACGCGGCAGCGGTATTCGGAAGCCGGGCAAACACGCTGTCTATGCGCCGGCTCTTAGCTTACTCAAAGCGCTGGCACTCCTTTATAATGGCGTCCACTGTCGAATAATTTTTGCATGTTAGGAGGTTGAATGCGTCATCCGCGATCCACTTAAGAATATGCCCAACCTTGTCGGCCTCCGGCATCTCGGCAGTGGCTTTGCGACAGAGTGCTAGCACATCTATGTACGAGACGTACGATTCCGTGGAAGTCTGTGCCCGAGACGCGAGCATTTTCTTCGCGGCCATCTTTCGTCCGACGGGCTTCCCAAACAAGTCCAATATTTTAGGGGCGAAGCTCCTTAAGGCGGCAGCCGTTCGTCCCTCGTAGTCGTAGTCGTAGTAGTGTGTAACCAGTCGCAACGCTAGTACCAGATCTTGACCTCCAAGGTGGTGCCGGTGGGAGATTTTTCGTGTGCGTTGTTGAACAATAAAAAATTCGCAGCGTGCGCGTTAACTAAAAGCCGAATTCTTCTGTCTCTCATTCCCCATTAGCAGCCATTGGCATGTTCCAGTAGGAAACGTTAGTAGAAGTAGAAGTGTAAGTGTTAGCTAAAAGCCGACTTCTTCTGTCTCTCATTCCCATTAGCAGCCATTGTTTACCTCCAAGGTAGTGCCTGGTGAGATTTCTCCTGTGCGTGATTAAACAACAAAAATTTTGTTCAAAACGCCGTTGATTGATGAAATAAACCAACGAAAGACGCCAGATGTTTTCTAAAAGCAAAACGAAAGAGCGCCGGATGTTTATAAAGCAAAACGAAAAGACGCCTTGTTAATGCATAAAGCTGGGCTAGTTGGTATTGATTGTGTGCTTCCATATTCCATATTGCTATGTCGTCCTTTGTGTGTGTTCGCTAGCAATATGGAAGCATACGAAAAGACTCCAGCTGCTTAACGAAAGACGCCAGAAGTTTTCTAAAGCAATGGTTTTCTAAACAATGAAAATTCACAGCGTACATGTAAAAGTTAAAGTGAGCTGCAAGTCGTCATAACTCCTCATCGAACCTTTAGTGTAAACGCGCCCGATCTCACGTCGGTGATGATGTACTGGGCAGAATTCACGGAAGATTCAAGGTTTACCGATGAACCTCCGCAGCTTCGCCCACTCATCATCATTCACTCCGTGCATATGCTGTGATTTTTCTCTTTGACATCGCCCAAATCCCGAGTACAGTTTCGTGGTTCTTATACCGCCCTTTGGCAGTTCCCTTGAGGTAGAATATCAGATAGGCCAGCATAAGAGGCGGGCCCCTACGGTCGCGAGCACTCACGCGTTCGTACTCTGCCAGCCAATCCTCAACGTCCACTTCATTGAGATTGCCGGAACCACTAAACGTGCCAGGATCCCGTGTGTGTTCGAGCGCGACCGCTGTTGTCGCAGGTGCAGCTGCAGTCGCCGCATCTTCTTCATCCGCAGAGAGACCAGGGGCAGATGCAGACGCCGTATCTTCCGCCATTGTTGTCGAGAGACCTTTCAAACGACGGCCGCTGCGGAGTTCCGTTGTGAGGCGTGTCGTACCCAGCAGCTCCACCAAATGTGACGGAGGCGACATGACGGTTTAATGCATATTTACAACAGCGAAGTGGCACCCAAACAAGATGGCTGAAATCCCCACGCGCAAGCACTTCTCGCTCACTCGTCGTCTTCATCTTCAGAGGGCACCGCGCTAGCTCATGTCCATGACGCACCGTGACAATATACATATATATAATCTCTTATTTTTATATTATTTATATATAATCTCTTATCTGGGTACGGACAAGCCGCCATTGGAATCTGAATTTGGCTACGTATAACGCTAGAACTTTATCTAGTGAGGCGAGTTTAGCTGTACTATTCGAGGAATTAGAGGGTGTTAAATGGGATGTAATAGGGCTGAGTGAGGTTAGGAGGCCACAGGAGGCTTATACAGTGCTGAACAACGGACACGTCCTATGCTATCGTGGCTTAGCTGACAGAAGAGAACTAGGAGTGGGGTTCCTTATTCATAAAGATATAGCTGGCAATATAGAGGAATACTATAGCATTAATGAGAGGGTGATATGTATCGTAATTAAGTTTAATAAGAGGTACAAGATGAAGGTGGTACAGGCCTACGCGCCTACATCCAGCCATGATGATCAAATGGTTGAACGCTTCTACGAAGATGTAGAATCAGCAATGAGTAAGGTAAAGACACAGTATACTGTACTGATGGGCGACTTTAATGCAAAGGTAGGCAAGAAGCAGGCTGGAGATCATGCAGTTGGGGAATATGGCATCGGCTCTAGAAACGCCAGAGGGGAGTTACTAGTAGAGTTTGCAGAACGCAATAATTTACGCATCTTGAATACCTTCTACGGCAAACGGGCTACTCGTAAGTGGACGTGGAGGAGTCCTAATGGCGAAACTAAAATGTAATAGACTTCATAATGTGCGGCCACCCAGGCATTGTACAGGATGTGCAAGTAGTTAACAAGATCCGATGCAGTGATCATAGAATGGTAAGATCTAGAATTTAACTTGACGTGAGGAAGGAACGGCAGAAACTGATACGCAAGAAGCCGATTAATGAACTAGCTCTGAGAGGGAAAGTTCAGGAATTCACAGTTTCACTTCAGAATAGGTACGCGGCTTTAACCGGGGAAACCGACCTTAGCGTTGACGCAATAAATGATAATCTGACTAGTATCATCAAGGAGTGTGCAGTGGAAGTCGGGGGTACAGTCGTTAGACAGCACACTGGTAAGCTATCCCAAGAGACGAAAAACCTCATTAAGAAACGTCAAGCTATGAAAGCCTCAAATGCAACAGACAAAATAGAGCTGGCGGAGCTTTCGAAGTTAATCAATAGGCGTAAAGTAGCTGACATAAGAAAGTATATTATGGAGAGAATTGAGCATGCTCTAAAGAACGGAAGAAGCCTCAAAGCTATGAAGACAAAACTGTGCATAGGCAAAAATCAGATGTATGCATTAAGGGACAAGGAAGGCAAGGTCACAAACAATATGGATAGAATAGTTGAGGTAGCGGAAGAGTTCTACAGAGATCTGTACAGCAGCCGAGGCATTCAGGATGATAACGTAAGAAGAATTAATAGCGCAGAGGAATCTGACATCCCACCAGTATTGACAGGAGAAGTAAAGAAAGCCCTAAAGGGAATGCAAAGAGGCAAAGCAGCTGGTGAGGATCAGGTAACATCAGACCTGTTGAAAGACGGTGGAGAGATTATGTTAGAGAAACTGGCCATCCTGTATACGAAGTGCCTCTCGACGGGGAGGATACCAGAATCTTGGAAAAATGCCAACATCATCTTGATCCATAAGAAAGGGGACGTCAGGGACCTGAAAAATTACAGGCCCATAAGCTTACTGTCCGCTGTCTACAAGCTATTTACAAAAGTAATGGCTAACAGAATTAATACGACATTAGAGTTCAATCAACCAAGGGACCAGGCAGGATTTCGTACAGGATTCTCAACAATAGACCATATTCATACTATCAGTCAGGTGATAGAGAAATGCGCGGAATACAACCAACCCCTATACATAGCCTTCATAGATTACGAGAAGGCATTTGATTCGGTGGAGACATCAGCAGTCTTGCAGGCACTGCGGAATCAAGGCATCGACGAAACCTATATAAACATAATGGAAGAAATCTACAGCGGAACCACAGCCACTATAGTCCTCCATAAAGAAAGCAACAGAATCCCAATAAAGAAGGGCGTACGGCAGGGAGACACGATCTCTCCAATGTTATTCACCGCGTGTTTACAGGAGGTTTTCAGGGCCCTAGATTGGGAAGAGTTAGGGATAGAGTTAATGGAGAGTATCTCAGTAACCTACGATTCGCTGATGACATTGCATTGATGAGTAACGCAGGAGACGAATTACAGCTCATGATTACTGAACTCGATACGGAAAGTAGAAGAGTAGGTCTGAAAATTAATATGCATAAAACTAAAGTAATGTGGAACAATCTTGGCAGAGAACAGCGCTTTGCGATAGGTGGCGAGACACTGGAAGTTGTAAAGGAGTACGTCTACTCAGGACAGGTAGTAACCGCTGAGCCAAACCATGAGAGTGAAATAACTAGAAGAATAAGGATGGGTTGGGGCTCATTCGGCAAGCATTATCAAATCATGAATGGTAATCTACCACTATCCCTCAAGAGGAAGGTATATAACAGCTGCATCTTACTGGTACTTACCTACGGAGCAGAAACCTGGAGACTTACAAAGAGGGTTCAACTTAAATTGAGGACGACGCAGCGAGCGATGGAAAGGAAAATGATAGGTGTAACCTTAAGAGACAGGAAGAGAGCAGAGTGGGTAAGGGAACAACGGGCGTTAAGGACATCATAGTTGAAATCAAGAAGAAGAAATGGATATGGGCCGGGCACGTAGCACGTCGGCAGGATAACCGGTGGTCATTAAGGGTAACTGACTGGATTCCAAGAGATGGCAAACGCGTGAGGGGGTGCTGTTTCTTGGGCGAGTTGGAAATTAAATAAAAAATACCAGTTGCTAGAGCGCTTCCGTCTGTGTGTCCGTGTGTCTTCCTCTTGTCCGTGTCTACTAGCGCTACGCTTCCAAGCGTGAGGGGGAGACAGAAAATTAGGTGGGTAGATGAGATTAAGAAGTTTGTAGGTATAACGTGGCAGCAGAAAGCACAGGACCGGGTTGATTGGCGGAACATGGGAGAGGCCTTTGCCCTGCAGTGGGCGTAGACAGGCTGATGATGATGATGATGATGAATCTCTTATTTTGACGAAGGCCGGTCCCGCGGCCGAAACGTTACGAAACGATTCTGTTTTTCGACGTGCGTCTTCTTTCTTTAGATGCGAGCATCTTATGGCGGAGCTCAAACCGGTGGTGTGCGGCGTCGCCACCCTTACAGCGCATGCGCAAAACCCTCTCCACACACACCTCCTCCCCACTCCCCTCCTCCTCTCCACTTCCCTTCTCCTCTCGCCTCCCCCTCTTCACTTCTCTCTCCTCCCCCTTCTCCCCTCCTCCGCTGAAACGCGGGCTCAACATGCCGAAACGCTGCTTCGCTTCGCCTTATGGTCCCCCTTAGCGGGAGATGGTGTGCCCCTCTCCTGCGCAACGCTGCGATTAGCGCCAGCGCATATCGCGGTCCCCTCCCCCTCTCTCTCCTCTCCAACGCTCCCCCCCCCCTCCGCGCTTGACGACCGCATTCTCCCCGCTCGCCCTGTGAGAATTAACGGGAAGGCTAGTAGGGAAGACACGACGCGCGTAGCGTTCCTCTCGCTTTCCACGACGCGAGGGCGGAAGCATGCCCAACGCACGCCAACGGAACGCGATCGTGCAAGTGCTCCGGCTTCGCATCGCCGCATGGTCCCCCTTTAGCGGGAGGTGGTGTGATTTTATATATTATATATATATATATATATATATATATAAATATATATATATATATATATATATATATATATATATATATATATAAAGAAGACACACGTCGAAAAACAGAATGGTTTTCTTTACGTTTCGGCCGTGGGACCGGCCTTCGTCAGAATAACGGTCATTCGCGGTTATAAGTGCGGTTATTCTGACGAAGGCCGGTCCCACGGCCGAAACGTAAAGAAAACCATTCTGTTTTTCGACGTGTGTCTTCTTTTTATTCATACTATTTACCGGCGTCCAGAAGTTATTCGCTGCAATTATATATATAAATATATATATATATATTATATATATATATATATATATTATAATATATATATATATATATATTTTGAAAACATCAAGCACGTAGGAAAATTGTTCTGTAAAGGACTGACGTTTCGCCCCGGGACCGGCCTTCGTCGGAGTGATGCGAACGTGCGACGGTAACGCAATATAAAATGACCAGTGACGTAGCATAGCGTTGTTAATGGCTGACAAGCGGTTGTTAAAAGCACGTGGGGAAACAGTGCGCGTGATACGACAAGAAAAAACGAGAATAGACGCGTGCGCATTTGCGCAAGACAGAACGAATAAAAAAGTAAAAAATGATTAACATGAGTAAAAAATGATGAAGCCACATACGTGTGTGTCACCAGCACAGACATCAATAACACGTCATAGGTACAACTGCGAGCAAGTTCTCGATAAACATAAACGCAGGTATATATATATATATATATATATATATATATATATATATATATATATATGAAGGAAGGAAGAAGTGTTAATTTCTAAGGGCTCGTTTTCTTTGTTATACACAATATTAATGAGCACTAACAGACAATAATCGAAGGAAAGTATAGGGATGTTTTTAGTAGTAAATGTAAGGTAAATGTGAAGAAAGAAAAGTGGACGAAAAGATAGCTTGCCGCGGGCAGGGACCAAACCTGCGACCTTCGAATAACGCGTCCGATGCTCTACCAACTGAGCCACCGCGGCGGCCATCCCTCCGTCCACTTTATAGGTATATATGTACATTTAAACGTGGGAGCGTCAGTCAGCGCCGCAGTAGCCATGACGGCGAGTGTGGCAAAACCACTCTTTTTTGCTCTGTATTGGCGTCACGTAACTGACGCTCCCACGTTTAAATGTATATATGCTATATATATTTCTATACATACATATATATATCTATATATATGTGTTGTTATTAAATATATATATAGATATCGATATAGAGAGATCGAGAGAGAGGAGAAAGGAAGAGTCGGGAGAATGGATCTTGTACGCCTGTAATGACGTCATAGGGTGACGACATCGCGTGATGGTGATTTTTGCATCGCTCGTGTTGAGGCCACCGACGCCGACGGTCAATTCTTGCGTTGCTGAGGCATATAAGGGTTTCGCCTTAATAAGGGAAATGCTTGACAGCGATATTCATGGTGATTGATGGCCACGATATTGATGGTCATACTGAGGGTCTAACCCCTCCCCTTCCAAATTTATGGGTGTTGCATGTGTATATATACAGGAACACATACAAACGCATGCACAATTTCGACAAATTATAATTTAACCCCCCCCCCCTCACACACACCCTCCCCCGAAAAAACTTTCGGCTGCGCTACTGTGCTGCGGTGATGCACCTACTGGCGTGGTGAAATGCCCATAGACTGTCGCGCCTCCAAGCTGAATTCAGGAGCATTCTCTCGAGGAGGGTTAGTAGACTACCAAATGGCAGCACTACGCAGTCGCTCCCTTGTTCGGCTGTGCTAGCTTCAGTGCTAACGCGTTGGCAAGAAAGGAACATTACGACTTTGCATGTTCCAGCCTCAGTGAACAAACGGAGCCCTCCTGACACGAGAAATATTATTCGTTTTTGCGAGACGAGGACATTTTCGTGAGAATGCGTGGCAACTCGCGCTTTTCAATAATAGCCCAGAGCGTGGGCATGTCAGCTTCGCTGTGTTTTCTGTAGCCACGTAGGTTAGGTAAATGTTATCCTCTGTCCCTTTCAGTTTGAAACTCACCCTGTTTTACTTTCATATAGCATTCGTCAGTGTCCTTGTAGTGCATTAATCTTATAACATTGCACGTGAATGTCGCACGGCTCCCGATGATCTCTTCTATAACTGAGCAATCATCAAGTTAGGCGAACATTAAATAAGGCCGCTATCCTTTGTCAGAAAACCGCTGTTATGAATCCTGCGAGCGAAGTTTCAGTCATTCGAGGAAGCGTCCGCTCCACGCCTATCATGGAGCGAATGCTCTCAACGCCGTCCCTCACCTCAATGTGGCTTTCACAGCCACCTGCGCTGCTTGTTTTGTTGATAGGTGCCAGCACACTGCAAGTGATTTGCTTGTTGACCGTAGGAGGCAAAATGGTTCTCAGTGGCCAGATGTCCTCTCTAACTGTAAACTGTGATCCGGCGTGGGCGAATTCGTTCGGCGGAAGAAATTCTTCAGGTTGCTTTCAGCAGAGATGTTGAAAGGACGTTTTTGAGGGGCTATTTGGTCTACTTATGCAGGAAAATTTGCGCTAAACTAGAAAAGGACAACACAAAGAAGGAACCTTAAACAGATCGAGCGCACACTACCAACTGTTTTTATTGAACGTAGAGAATCAGTTAAATAGGGAACCCGAACTGCGCAGACACCCCGTGGCTGCGCATAGAAGCACAGACACATCGAGGAACATCGCGTGTTAACGCACCTTATTCATCAAAAAAGACACTTCTGCGCCGTAGAGTGCTACCGAGGCCTCACTTACACAGCTATCTTTTTTCCGTTTAATGAAGAATGCTTCCAAAACCTCCCGAGCACACGTGTTTTTGCTACGTCCAAGTATTTTAGTCTGTTGAAATCGTGCTTCGCATCCACAGGCAGCGCAGTGAGCTGGCAAATTCGCCATTTCTTTATTTTTGATTGACAGCTGGTGTTCACGCGCGCGGTCATTAACGCAGCGGCTTGTTTGGCCCACATAAGACCTGCCGCAGGAAAGCGGTATCTCGTATACCACTCCTACATCGCATTGCACAACCGGGTTGGCATGCTTTTTGCTACACAGGCTACCGCGCTCTTCGCCGCTCGAAATGCGCGCGCACAGCTTCGAAAGCTTCTTAGGCGCAGAGAACACCATGCCAACGCCGTGGCGATTGGCAACCTTTTTCAGGTTGTGTGTCACCCGGTGTATATAGGGTAACACAATCGGCTTCTCACGTCCATTGGACGAGTCCCCCAGCTGCGGTTTTCGCGAACGCCCTTTTAGCTTTTTCAGGAGGGTTTCAGCCGCCGCCGTCAGCACAGACTGCGGGAACCCAGCTGCCTTCAGTCGTCCAATCTGAGCACTGAAGCTGGCCAGCCTCTCGTGCGGGCACGACCTCACCAGTGCAGACTCCAAACTAGAGCACTGCACGGGCCGATTTTTCCGGCCCGGGCCCGGCCCGGCCCGAAAACGCCATGCTCCGGCCCGCCCGAGCCCGGCCCGGTGTTCCTAAATGTGGCCCGTACCCGGCCCGGGCCCGAAAGGGTTGTGCAATGCGATGTAGGAGTGGTGTACGAGATACCGCTTTCCTGCGGCAGGTCTTATGTGGGCCAAACAAGCCGCCGCGTTAATGACCGCGCGCGTGAACACCAGCTGTCAATCAAAAATAAAGAAATGGCGAATTTGCCAGCTCACTGCGCTGCCTGTGGATGCGAAGCACGATTTCAACAGACTAAAATACTTGGACGTAGCAAAAACACGTGTGCTTGGGAGGTTTTGGAAGCATTCTTCATTAAAAGGGAAAAAGATAGCTGTGTAAGTGAGGCCTCGGTAGCGCTCTACGGCGCAGAAGTGTCTTTTTTGATGAATAAGGTGCGTTAACACGTGATGTTCCTCGATGTGTCTGTGCTTCTATGCGCAGCCACGGGGTGTCTGCGCAGTTCGGGGTTCCCTATTTAACTGATTCTCTACGTTCAATAAAAACAGTTGGTAGTGTGCGCTCGATCTGTTTAAGTGTTCCTTCTTTGTGTTGTCCTTTTCTAGTTTAGCGCAAATTTTCCTGCATATGATAAGATAGAAGCTTGCGATGAAAAAAATCCATAAACGGGGGGTGGGTGCTCGAGCTGAGGTTTCGACAAGTGGACTTTTCTTCAAGGCTGGAACTTGAAGAAGACAAGTCCACTTGCCGAAACGTCGGCTCGAACACCCACCCCCGTTTACGGATTTTTTCATTTCTTCAGCCAGAACACATAAGAACGAGATTCCGTTTCGAGCAATCGTTTCAGAGCAAGGCACCTGGCAAGTCGCTGTATCTAGGTATTTGCAGAGCTGGTTAACCTCTTTGAGTTCTTCAGACCCTTTTCTTATGCGTAATTCTTAGGCGCTAGTTCAGTTCTTCTCAGAGGAGAACCCTGGCTGTTGTAAAGCTTTTAGCATGGATATTGAAGACCTTTATTGCTCTTTTCCGCATGAGGACTTGTTAAAATGTGTTAATGAATGTATTAACGAACAAGGGCACGAGACGGTTTTCACCGATAAATGTGGTGTTTCTAACGGGGCTTTTCTAGAAATTCTTTCCATGTATTTAAAGTCGACGCTGGTAGGTTGGAAGGAAGGTGTTTATGTGCAGAAATCAGGGATATGTATTAGTTCTAAGGTTGCTCCAGTTCTTAGTGATTTATACCTTAGCAAGATTGACAAACTTTGGAAGGCGCCTTAGGTAATTCGGTTATATTAAGGTTTTTCGTTATGGACGATTACTTGATCTTCTGTAGTGGTGAGGACTTTGAAAAGGTGGTAACTTCCGTGAGCGAAAAATTTGAATTAAATGGAGGTGGGCTGAGCTTTACTAAAGGTGCCTCAGAATAATGGAATACAATTTATAGACATTTCCTTAACGTTCCAGAAGAACCACGTGTGCTGGCAGTATCTTCGAAACCGCTGTTAAATTTTTCGTCGAAGCACTCGAAGGTTGTAAAAAACGGCATTGCCATGTCTTGCCTTAAATCAGCCCTCACGAAGTCGTGTGAGCACAAATGAGTGATAGAAGAGTTGAGATCTGGGCCAGATGGTTCATGATACTTGACGAAAGCCAGCAAAAGAACGGGACACGAGAAAAGGCAGACACACCACCGCTAGACACACACACACACTCCAGCGGTGTGTGTGTCTGCCTTTTCTCGTGTCCCGTTCTTTTGCTGGCTTTTGTCAAATGAGTGATAGCTTTAACGCACAGGTTACGCGTCTTTTAGATGTAGGGTATCCTCGTGATGCAGTGGCCACGGTCGCTGAACGTTTAAAGAAGTCTATTGTGTTAAGTCCAAGCATGGTTGCAGAAAGCGATAGGAAGAAACGTGTCGTAGGTATACCGTACATTCATTGCGTATCTCACAGGCTAAAGAAAGTAGGAAGTAGGTACGGCGTTAATGTTGTTTTTCATGACTGCCAATCAGCTAGGTAAGATTTGTGCCGCTGTGCAGAGGAAGAATGAGGGAGTAAAAGACAAGAAGATGACCGATATTGTTTCGTAAAACACACCAACAATTCACTGATTGCCGTACGATTGTGGTCTATAAGGTCCCTTTCAGCTGCGGCCGCTTTACGTAGGACAAATGGGCCGATGCATTAACCAGAGATTATTGGAACATAAGAGATCGCTAACAGGAGGCTCACCTTCTAATCTATCGTTACATCGTCGAGATTGTAAGTGCACGCCAAAATTCGATGAATGCGCAGTGTTGTACCGGCATAGAAATGAAGAAACGCGCCTGATGATTGAAGCATGGCATATCGAGAATAGTGATAGCGCATGCGTGAGCCAACCGTCGATTAACTTGCATAAAGATGAAATCAAATGCCTTAACAGTTATCTTCCACGTAGACCCCCAGGCGTGCCGGATTGATAGGTTCGCCTCTTGCTTGATCATGCGCAGATAAGTTTCCGTGCCTTCTTACTTTTCCCTCGTTGTGCGCCTCTTCAGTTGTTAGTCGGCGTTTGTGGGTGTGGTCTTCTTTTTTGTGTCCGTGTTTGCACGCCCTGTTTTTTAGAAGGAATAGCTAAGTTGGTTATGGGGCGCCTCTAGGATGGAGTACAAAAGGGATATTGATAATAAAGTGGGTCACTTCTGCTGGGGACTTGGAGCGTTCGTATTGATTACGTGGCCTTCGGGCTTCGGCCTGCATCGTCGGCTCGAAACCCGCCGACCACATGATGTAAGAATGGGATGTCAGGTTCCTGCCATTCGACATGACTAATAAGGATGCTCGGTTCCTGCCCTTGCAGCTGCCAGTCTTCGGAACCCGGCCTCATTCTCCTTCGAAGATGCCGGCGAGTGGCTTCCCTGGTTACAGCAATTCGAAGACTACTCCTTCACCACCGGCATGCACGCAGCGCCGGACAAGACAAGGGTTAGAATTCTCCTCTACTGCTTGCGTCCACGGGCACGCGTCGTCCCCATTTCGCTCGTGTCGCTCATGAAAATGCGTACAAGTCTTACGTGGAAGTCACCGGCGGCTCACCAGCTACTTTGTGCACCCGTACACGAGGTGTACGAGAGCTCTCGGTTCCACAAGCGGACGCAACAGCCAGGCGAAACCGTCGACAGTTTCTTCACGGCCCTTCGGAACATGGTGCGCAGGTGTAACTATCCGTCAACAGCCGTTGAAAAGCGTCTTGTTCGCGACCGTTTCGTCGTGGGTTTGTCGGATTCTCACCTCTCAGACAAGCTGTGCCGCACTCCGAGCTTCTCCCTGGGTGACGCTCTTGTGCAAGCCCATCAGCACGAAGACGCCGAGTGCGAGAAGCAACGCCTGTCGCTTACCGCTGGGCAGCCGCCGACGGCAGTGCACGTGGACGCGGCTACTTCACGTAAACCTGCACAGCGTGCACGCGGACGAAATCACAGACAGGACTCTGACAACATTGCGTCCCGTGACCGGCCCGACAGTTCACAAACCAGCAACAGCAACTTTGTTGATGCTTCGAAAAGCGGCCAGGGTGGGCAGTGCCGCTTCTGCGGTCACGAAGTTCACCACGGTCCGACAGCCCAGCTGCTAAAGCGGTCTGTAACCACTGCAAGAAGCGAGGCCACCTTGCATAGGTAGATCGCTCAAAGAAGCACTTCGGATCTCTGGAGCTCCACTCCGTCGCGGTGGTGGCTCGGAATGGGCGGTACGCTGAAGTTCGGGTCAACGGGCACCCTCTTGTCTTCAAGGTGGACTCTGGTGCTGACGTTTCGGTGGTTCCGCGTACATTTCCTGGCTGCCCAGCCGTCCTCAATAAGCCGCGTGGCGAGGAACTTTTCGGACCCGGGAAACAATCCCTGAAGCTTATCGGCACCTTCTCCGCAGTGCCGTCTTGGAGAGGCAGGCAAGTCACTGAACGCCTCTACGTCGTGGCGGCACAAGAGCAGCCCCGTCTCGGCAATCTCGCCAAGTTGCCCTCGGTGTCGCCAAGTTTGTTGGCGCTGTCACATCAGCTCTGCCGAACACCACCTCTGGAAGCCCCTCCAGCCCTTTTCACCGGCCCGGGGCACGTTCTAGGATGAGTGTACGATCCGTGTCAAGCCTGATGCGGTACCGTATTCCCTCAGCAGTGCACGGCGTATCCCGATACTCCCATGAGACGTCGTCAAAAAGGAGCTTGCAAGATGGAGCAGCAGGGCGTGATCAAGCGTGTCGACGAACGGACGGGCTGGTGCGTGGGCCTTATCGTCGTTCCGAAGCCAGTGGGGGGTTATCGCCTTTGCGTCGATTTGACCAAACTCAACCAATCGTTCTGCGTGAAGGCCACGTACTCCCGACGGTCGACCACACCGTCGGACTGCTCGGCCATGCCTGCGTTTTTTCAAAGTTGGACGCAACTTAAGGCTTCCACCAAGTATGCCTGGTGCGCGACTCCCAGAAGTACACGATATTCGTCACTCAGTTTGGCAGATACTGCTGTTGCCGCCTCCCATTCGGCATAACGTTGGCCCCAGAATACTTCCAACGTCAGATGTCTCGCCTGCTGGAAGGGTTGGCCGGGCTGCAGCAGCATAGCTCATAGCTTGCGGCTGCGGCTTGCTAGCTGAGGGGCGCCCAGTGACTGCTGTATCTCCTGGCGCACGACGTCGGCGACGAAATCTAATTGTGGTTGCGATGAGGTAGATTTTTCGCAGCTCCTCTTGCATGATTGCTCCCCGCAGGGGCGTCTGCGCAAGCAGGCGTTTTGTGTGCAGCGACACCACGGACCCGAGCTAACGGGGGGTTTCGACCCCTCCCCTCCCACGCCTAGCCGTGCGTGGCTTTGCCGTGTCCGGGGAAAAGGGGATCCTGGGGGTTGAGCCGACGCCGGGTGATTGGACCTTTAAGGCCCCCGGCAGAGGCAACACACCCCTTTGGCCCCGGCTTCACGTAGACGGCACCCCTGGGCTGACCCACCCAGGGGAAATCGGCAGTCGCCTTTTCCTGTCTCTCTCTACCCCACACATCTTCGTCTTTCTCTCTCACTTTACATCTTTCCTGTCTACTCTTCTCTTCTATTTACTTCCAGTCTTCCTGGCGGCAAGGGTTAACCTTGTGTAGTTACTCAATCTTGGGTAGTTATATTTGGTTATAGCGGCGATGTATGGCTGGCGTCTTCAAGTGTTCTACCTTGAAGCGTCCCCTCGTCTGGGCTCGGTGGTGGGTGGTCACCATCGCCGCCGAACTTCAAATTTCTCATATGGATAACCCTTTTCCCGCACTCCCTGATCGCCGCCTGAAAAGGTGGCGCACCGATGAGAACTTTTCTTTCAACAACCTAAACAGATCTTTCCGAAGTACCATGTAGTCCACAGTCAGAATGAAAACAAGGCAGTCCGAGCAATTTCACCTTTTCTTGTGTCCAAAAACTCTCACGGAAGCAATCGGCCCAGGTTACAAGGTAAACAAAAATGGGAAGCGGCGATCTCCTCCTCGAACTTCGCGACAAGACACAGTATGACAATCTATCCAAACTCACAGCATTTGGGGACATACCAGTGTCAGTGGGCCCGCACAGGTCGATGAATACGGTGCGCGGTGTGATCTCTGATGATGACCTCCTCGAACTATCCGAAAGTGAACTGCTGGAAGGTTGGCAAAACCAAAACGTAGTCAAAGTCCAAAGAATAACAATAAGGCGAGACGATACCAACAGATCCCAACAAAGCAGATTATTATTACATTGGGAAATAGCAACCTACCAGACTTCATTGGAACCGATTTTGTAAGCTTCGTGTCCGACCATATATTCCGAATCCCCGTCGTTGTTTCAAGTGTCAGCGCTTTGGACATGGGTCGCAAAGCTGCAGAGGGCGCGCCACATGTGCAAAATGTGCATCCAAGGAGCACTTGTCTGAGAGCTGCACCTCTGCAGCTCGTTGTGCGAACTGTGAAGGGGACCACCCAGCCTACTCACGATCATGCCCCTCGTGGAAGAAAGAGAAAGAAATAATAGAACTGAAGGTCAAATTCAACCTATCGTTCCAAGAGGCTCGCAAACGTTTCTCCCTCCACAACCAGTCTAGTCCCTCCTACGCCGATGTGTCGCGCCGGGGCGCCGCGCCACATCTTCCAGCGCCCGCAAGAGTCACACGGAGTGTGACTGCGGTCGCGCCATCAGCGCCCCCGGCTGGAGTAGCCTGTGCTGCTCCGCCACCTCCCAAAGAGGGCCAGCAGACTCCCGAGCCTGCCGGACCCAAGGCCGCTGCAAGCGCAGTCAGGCCCGAAGCCGCCGCGAACGTGCCTGCTGAGCAGGCACCATCCACCACCTCCGAAGAGGTGATGGACACAAACAGCACGACTCCGGCGTCTCAGACGCCGAAGGAACGGCGCAACTCCTTGGAGCGCGCCAAAAAAAGAAAAAGCACGCATTACGGGGCCTAGAAAGGGCCCTGTAACTTAAGGAAACACTTTTTGTACACAGCAGCATACTACATACATTAAAATGGACATACAAATTCTACAGTGGAACGTCAGAGGACTGCTAAGAAACCTCGACGATGTCCAAGAACTCTTACACGAACACTCACCAAAAGTGCTGTGTGTACAAGAAACACACTTTAAAATCAAACACACCAACTTTCTACGCAGTCACATTATTTCCGAAAGGACCGGGATGACGCCGTGGCGTCATCCGGTGGTGTAGCTGTTATAGTTAATTCAAGGAGTAGCGTGCACACATTTACCACTCCAATCGTCCCTGGAGGCAGTGGCTGTTCGAGCGGTTCTTTTGAACAAACTCGTCACCATCTGCTCTCTCTACGTACCTCCACACTACAACCTTCAAAAACAGGAATTCCAGTCCTTAATAGATGAACTTCCAGAACCTTATCTCATTCTTGGGGACTTCAACGCACATAGCAGCCTATTGACTCTCGATGCGATGCGCGAGGTCGTCTAATTGAACAATTCCTTTTTCGCTTGCTTGTCTGTTGAATCAGAAAGAGGTCAACATACTATAACCTCGCTAAGCATACTACTCGTCTATAGATCTCAGCATATCTCCATCGCTTCTACCCTTACTTCAATGGAAGGTCATTAATAACCCTTACGGAAGTGATCACTTTCCTATAGTTCTGAGCACACAAATAGTAAATGAATGTCCCCCACAGGTTCCCAAATGGCACATTGACAAAGCCGATTGGGAACAGTTTCGTAAGACGGCTCTCTTAAGTTGGACAGACATGTGTGATTTAAGCATAGGTGCAGCTGTAGACTACTTTACAGCTTTTCTGATTAATGCTGCCACCAAATGTATCCCACAAACAAGTGGACTGTCTGGCAAACGACGGGTCCCATGGTGGAACAATGAATGCCGGAAGGCGCGCAAAAAACAAAACAAAGCATGGAGGTTGCTTCGGGACTCTCCGACAGCCGAGAACCTTGACAGTTTTAAAAACATTAAATCTCAAGGCAGGAGAACGCGCCGACAGGCAAGAAGAGAAAGTTGGGAGAAGTTTTTAACGGGGATCAATTCGTATACACAGGAGGCTAAAGTCTGGAATATGGTTAGTAGGGTAGCAGGGCGGCAAGTACATTCACTTCCTCTAGTAAACACACAAGGCGACACCTTGGAAGACCAGGCAAACTTCCTCGGCGCACACTTCGAACAAGGTGTCTAGTTCCGCGCATTACTCTGAAGTCTTCCAACGGTACAAAACAAGAATAGAAAAACAAAAACTAGAGCGGAAATGTACAAAACACGAGGCATACAACCAACCCTTCAGCTTAGCTGAGCTCCAGGTATCGCTTAACAGCTGCAGTAATTCCGCCCCAGGTTCTGACCGTGTGGTATATGACATGTTGGAAAACCTACCTGCCGAAACGCAAAAAACCTTACTTTTCCTGTACAATGCTGTCTGGTCTTCCGGCGAAATCCCCTCGTCTTGGAAAGAGGCCATTGTCATTCCTATTCTAAAACAGGGCAAGGATCCATCCTCCGTTACGAGCTACAGGCCCATCGCACTAACAAGCTGCCTGTGTAAACTTTTCGAAAAGATGATAAACCGCCGACTTATACATTTCCTGGAAACGAACAATCTACTTGACCCGTACCAGTGCGGATTTCGCGAGGGTAGATCCACCACTGACCACCTTTTACGTATCGAGGCACAAATCCGTGACGCATTCGTGCACAAACAGTTCTTCCTTTCTGTGTTCCTCAATATGGAAAAGCTTACCACACGATCATGGCGCTTTGGATATTAAGAGGACTGTCCCACCTTGGGTGTACGTGGTAGAATGCTAGATATAATAGAGAAGCTACCTGTCGGATCGTACGTTCCGTGTCGAGTAGGAAATGTTCTGTCAAGACCATTCCTTCAAAGAAACTGGAGGCCACAGGTTGGTGCACTAGCTGTACACTCTTTATTATCAAAATGAATTCCTCGCGTCTTTGCATACCACGAAATATGTTTTATTGCACATATGCGACGATGTACAGGTCGTGTTTTTAAATCTTGCAACCTTTCCATGTGTGAGCCGGGCAGGTCCAGCTAGGGTCTGAACAAGATCTCTAAATGGGCAAACGAGGAATGGTTTTCAGTCTTAATCCCCAAAAAAGCACCTGTGTCCTGTCTCTCGAAAGAGAGGCCTTCATCCTGATCCCAGACATTGAGCTGCATGGCCACATTCTCCGTGAAGACGGAGCACAAATTCTTAGGCCTATCCTGGATAATAGCTGCCGTTCGGTATCACACAAGAACAGTTAAAAAACAAATGCATAAAAGCAATTGAATGTTCTAAAAGTGTTGTCACGCACTGCGTTGGGGTAGTGACAAGAAGTGTCTGATGAATTTGCATAAAAGCCTCATACGCAAGTCGCCTGGACTACGGGCAATAATCTATCAGTCGCGACACCAAGCGCCTAAAGATGCTTGACCCTGTCCACCATCTAGGCCTTCGACTATCTACGGGCGCCTTCGCACCAGCCCCGTGGAAAGTCCTTTACGTCGAATCGAATGTGTGGTCGCTACCCTCCAGAGATCTACCTATCATTTGTATATTCCTCAAGTGAACGCAAACAATGAACACCCTCACACTACAATCATGAGTTTCTGCTTCTGAACTCTTTTCACAACCGTCCTTCTATGAGACAGCCGTACTCACTTCGTGTGAGGGGCCTAGCTGAAGAAATGGGTGTGCCACTTCTCGAACACTGTCTAATGGCTCCCGCTGCCCATCTCCCGCCGTGGCAGTGGCAGCTTATAGATTGCGATGTTTCTTTCGTCGAAGTTACCAAGCACGCGCCACTTGCGCATATCCGTACACACTTCCTCGAATTACAATACAAGTACCCACACCCTGAATTTTTTACAGATGCCTCAAAGTCTAACACTTCTGTGTCGTACGCAGCCGTTGGTCCATCCTTTTCCGATTCCGGTATTCTGCACCCTGATTCAAGTATCTTCACGGCAGAAGCTTACGCGATACTTGCGGCAGTTAAACACATAAAACAAATGAAACTACAAAAGGCAGTGATATACACGGATTCTTTAAGTGTAGTGAAAGCTTTAAAAACTATGACAAAGCACACAAATCCTGTCCTTGTCTCGCTATACTCTATTTTATGCACGATCTACTCCCTCAAACAACATGTCGTAGTGTGCTGGGTGCCTGGGCACCGCGAGATACAAGGCAACGTGTTGGCGGATCAGCTAGCAGCATCCGCCCACGAAAACAGTCCCAATACAGCCGTAGCTATTCCCCCATTAGACTTAAAACCATTCCTCAAAAGAAAGCTCAGGGCCTTTTGGCAGAGCACATGGGATAGGCACACACAAAATAAACTGCACGTTATCAAGCCGCAACTAGGTAACTGGCCACCAGTATCAAAAGTCACGCCACACAGAAGTTACACTCTGCAGACTTAGGATTGGCCACACATACAGTACACATTCATACCTTTTGTCCGGAGGCGATCCACCTTTGTGCGACCTATTGTGGCGATCCCCTCACTGTACTTCACACCTTACTGCAATGCAGGGAACTAGACGCTCTCAGAAAAAAGCATTTTTCATCTGTATACCTGCAGTACCCTCTTCATCCTGCTATGTTCATTGGCAGAGAACCCCTTTTTAAATATCAGTCCCTCTTTGAATTTTTAAAAAGTGTACATAATTTCAACTTAATTTTTCCAGGCGCTCCGTAGCGCGGCCTCATGATTGAGGCTGCTGCTACGGTTTCCATCAAAGGAAGCACCTGCCTCCCGGCCATTGGGATCAAAGGCCTTGAGGAGGCACTCGTTCTCTTATCCCGTTTTTCACTTGTAAATACCATGATCACTCGTCATTTATCCCACAACCATAGATCACCACTTGTCACTGCCATAATTTTAGACTGTATACACATTTTTTACGCTTCTTTATAGCGCGTGATTTTAGGCCTCTATACAGCCACAATACACCCTATCATCGTATCACTGGCCATCGCTAACACCACATAAAAGACATGGCGCTCTTTGGCCACCCATGGCCCTTGCGCCAAAAACCCCACTAATCAATCATCATGCCTCCCATTCTTTGGCCTCAAGGCCCTGAGAAGGTATTCGTGCTCACAACATACGCTCATTGTTTTATCGTCACAACCACTTGTCATTCATTCTATATGCACGTCTCACGTCATCTAATAATTTTACTACGTATATGTTTTACCCGCCTTTAGCGCAAGGAATTTTAGGCCCCTTTACAGCCACTTAACATAACCATTGTCCACTTTAGCTATCATGTCATGGCGCTCTTTGGCCATCACATGGCCCTTGCACCAAGAAACATCATACATCATCATCCTATGATGGAGGGATCAACCATGTTTTTTTTTATTAGCTCAGATGAATATTAAGCTTTGTTTGCTGACGTAGGACTATCACTGTAAAGCAAAGCACATTTCTGAGCAGTGTTTTGAGCGAAACTGGTATTTAAGTTCACTGTATGAGGACAACCTAAAATAAACTTACTCCCTATTACACAAACAATGATGACAGACCGCCGAGTTCCTTGACATTGAAAGACAGATTCGGAAGGGCTGCAACTGTCGGTATGTCTGCAAAGCAATCAAATTGACAGTGAACACTCGAATGCACATTTTTAGTCATTTCCTAAAGTTCCCTAAATGTGAGAAAGGGTAATGTTACGAAGTATTCACTGATCTTACGCACCATTCTTATCTATGTATGTGACTATGCAACACCACATCAGCTCGATTTCATTCAACACATCAAACAACATGCCATCAGAGAATTTCAGTTCAGCACCAGACATAACTTGAAAATCTCAGGAGCAATTGTTAAAGAACCAAGCTTTTATGCACAGATGTACTCTAGAAGCTGTCATTAAGGAATTAAACCTTTAAGTGCAGATGTGCCTAATGTATGATCATAAGACGAAACCCAGCATAATCATGTCACGAAGTGCGGTCTAAAAGGTGCCATGAAGGCTTTTTGTAACGCCTACTCACGGCGTGTTTTGCAGCCCTCTGGGACATTTGTTGCGCCTTTTCAGCAACGCTATTACAGCTGTTTGGCAAGAATCTGTTGCTTTTCTGCCATTTTCACAATTGTATCCCTTGTGCGATACAAGGCAGTGGGTCAGTCTTAGTGAGTATTGAAAAGTCACTGCAAACTGAAGAAAAAAGCGTACGAAGTGCTATGCAAAAAAGAACCCAGCATGCACATAGCAATGATCTTACTTGACCATGGCATCTGCAAATACAGCATTTAGGTTGACAAATGGGCAAGGAATGTAAAGAATTCAGTTCAAGCCTGTGACCTAAAAAAATGCTGAGTGCAACGCTTTGCTCGAAGTGTTCATGAAAGTGAAGATTACAAGTCGCACACAAAAAGGGTAAACCGTGCTGAGAGTTTAATTTAAATCACACATGCACAGCCTTAAGGGCATGGCTAACGAGTCTTCTGCCCAAATACAATTTGAGCCCAACTTTTCTCATAGTGATATTAGGAAAGAGTATATAGTTGGGCCTTCATATGTTTCGTAAGGGAAAAGGGAGTTTGCGCATTAAAATGGGCTTCTGTACAAGTTACGACAGCTATATTTTTTTTTAATTGAGCTGCGTCCTCAGCCAAGCAAGCTACATGCTGTGTCTCGTTCATAGTAGCTAAACTGGCTTACCCTCTCAAAATCCATCATGTAAGGTACTTGCCTCAGAAACACTAGCTGTTGCGACGTCAGAATAGTCTTATGGCGACACGTCAAAGCCATGCTTTCATCGATTTGTCTGCATCGGGAGAACTCTTACGGGACTCACCAGATGAGCCACTCTGTATGCATTGCGAAGCTTGTTTCATCCTCGCCAACTGTTGTAGAGATAGCACCGGCCTTGGGGGAAGCAACACCAAGATAAGTGATTGCAGGCATAAAAGCATCTGTCCTATGCAGACCAAGACTGCAGCAATATTTAGGATTCCTAAAAACGTAATCGCCTCATTTACAATCATTTTAAGAGATACATTTACATGAACACATCACTACAAATCCAAATGATTTCTCCGCCATGGACATAGTGGCTAACGAGGCAGCAAACTCAAATGGGGACTGTTTTTGAGCGTTAAATTGTATTTTGAGTACCCCCAAACGCTTCGTTTAAAGTGTATCCTTGATTTTTGCTGCTATTGTTCTTTCTATTTTATGGTTTTAGTTTCGTCTAGCCAAATTATTGGTTACATATTTGACCAACATACTCGAATCACGCGTCCAAAAGATTTCAATACCACTTCAAAACACTGGTGAGTTTCCGGGTGCTTGTAATCAGTGAAAACAAATTTTCCAAAACAAATCAAGACAATATATTTTACTGAGGAATGCCCCTCACAATTTTTTGCACATTGTGCCGCTGGAGCTCCGCTGCACCTGTTTCTGCACATCCCTTCCTGCGTGATGCAAACCTCATACGGTTGTCGCCCACGTGACCCTCATTAGAGACTACTCGTCGCAGATTCTTGAATCTGTAGCACAAGGCTACCTTCCACGAGTCCTGAGGGTTGTACGAACAATAAAGTAATACCTATTGTACTCATATTCACAGGTAGCTCATCACAAAGGAAAGGCTCATACCACAATTTCAGTAGGCATTACATAAACAAGTAAGGAAAAGGCAAATCAGTTCAAACAACACAGATGACAAAAGAAACGTAAGCTCAGCAACAGTGTTGTACATGTTACCAAAAACAAGTGACTAAATACGTTACTCGTTAGTGAAACAAACAAGGACCATGTTATTACTTGTAAGTTCCCTGCAACAAAGATGACGCGTTACCTTACTGATGCCTAGAAAAGTACCGCATGTCACTTTTGCATTTACATCCATCGTCATGAGTCTTCATGAGTGCATCTTCGCTGCAGGAAGCCTTAGTATCTAGTGCGAAACGCTCGGAAACCCGGAGTAACATTTCAAGGGGCTCACATTTATATTTAACAAAAAAATTCAATTAAAATACTGATTTAACCATACAAATGTCTGTCCTTAGCATTATTATGAGCAGCCTAAATTTGCACGTAGGTTACATGTGATGGTTTATGACTGTGGCATTTTCTCAATGTGACAAGAAACACGATATGAGATTTCATCAACACTCTCTGCAAAAAAAAAAAAAAACATCCCTGAACTCAACAAAAATACAATGACTCTCACAGCGTGCTTCTACTAACGAAACAGATATGCAAATTTGTAGCAATAAAACATGCTTAATTGGTTGAGTTCAAGAAAAAATACGCACATGAACAATTTTTTTTTGTCTTTAACCCGTGCAATTCCGCAAAAGGTATGAGCATCGAAGTGAAAGTGTTTAAGGTCACCCTTGCTCGCTCAGAAATTCAATAACCAGACGCCTATACGCACACTTGCAAACAAAAGAAACGAATGTTTTGGAACAATGGATAGCTTTGTAATAACTACAACTTGTAGTTATTGTAATCAGCGAGCTTCCCTTACTTCTTAGCGAAGACGACAAATAGGCGCTCGACGGACGCATTCCCTTACAAAAATGTTATAGAGTTGCAATTAAAGTGTCATTGACCTTCCTCCATAGAACTTACTGAGAATTAAGTCTATCCAGGTTTTCTATCGAGTATCGCAAGAAAACTGGCTACCGAATTTGATTAAAAGGCTCCTTTTGTGTGCCAATTGACAGTCTAAGAGTTCTATTGGGTTTCAATAGCGGATTGTGTAATTTCAGTTGGATATTTTCAATTGACTGCAAATTAACTTGTATTGAGTCCAGTCAAAGTGAGTGCATCCAGGCTAGCATAAATGCGATGTCTGTATCGCATTTGACTTATATCAAGCACAGATTTGGTAGAGTCAGTGTATTGTTCCTGTGTGTTTTGATGTCATGCAAATGAAATTAAAGAGCATCATTTGATCGCAGCATACTTTTTTAAAGACAAAGACATAGCATGCAATTGTACTTACACAGATATGTTGTCTTAGATGTTATGCAATTAGCCACATGAAGAGAATATGCATTCAGTTGCAAATTTATTGCGGTCCAAGCTCTCACGACAGCATTGTGGGCAGGGATGTTTTCACCCCTGACAGGGTCAGCTTTCAGGTTAGTCACGGTGTAACCTGCATTGCAATAAAAATTGTCATTGCTATATTCAGTTGTACGAACTTTTTCTAATCCCCCGCCGAGGTCCATTGGACCCAATGCTAACACATTTCAGTTCAACAAAATTAGTGGAGAGATGCCCTCTGCACTAATTTTGTTAAACTGAAATGCGTTAGCATTGGGTCCAATAGAACTTCGGCAGGGGATTTAAAAAAGTTCGTTATATGAACATCTTTCGCGACACCATCCAACGCCTCTCATGTCAGATCAGAAATTACCTGAAAGAATGCGTGCAGGCAGTTTTGCGTTTTGAGGAATACGTCACCTGCGACTATCGTGTGGAGACGTGCCACTCTGTCTACAGAAGATATTGTAGCGAGCGTCCTACATCGAGAAGGAGGAAGAGCTAACCTCTGTAAAGGAAGCACCAACAACTTCAGCTAAAAAAGCACTGATGTACTTTGGAAAAATTAAGTCCTTTGCTGCCCAGCAGATTGTTGTGCCGGAGAAGATTTACAAGCTTGAACACAGTGACTCAATACACGGCCACTGCAGTCGCAAATGCAGAAGTGCAGGAAAAAATTACTACATTCTTCAGGACAGGCTAAATAGGCAGGAATTCACATTCAAATACACGGCACAGCAAATAAGAGCGTTCAAATTTCATTTCTCTTCAGGTTCTGATAACAAGTTGCAACATAGCGATTTCAGTTCTGTGAACTTACACTTTATCGAACTTTTTTCTGGGGTCCCTTGAAGTTCGTTGAAGCCTGTATGTGTATACATAATATAAAATTTGAAATTGAAACTTGCAAGCTAATTTCGGGCATCGCTGAACAGCCAATGCAACACAAGCAAAAAAAAAAACAGTCCTGCACGGAATACGCAGCACAATCACAAGAGATGGAGAGCAGCCTCCTAAAGCCTGTTGTAAACTCTTTTGAGATGACTACTAGACACAGTTGCAAGGTACTCACGACACGATAAATGATATTTTCAGGAAGCAGGGGAGCAGCTAATATAGCATTATGTATCATTTTGTGGAGAATGGAGGTACCTGCTACACATCTGTAAGCATTATGTGCACTTCCTTGATGCTATGGCTGATGACCATAAATGATTGATGTCTGAGCCCTTTGTAATGGGAGAGCTGCTTGAAACGGCCCACTATTATGCACATCGCATTGAGTGGCACCTAGCTTTTACTTTACCTCTCGTACCATGCTATGTATAATATGTTGAACGTGATTCCTTCCCTGACATGATGCCTGTAAGGGTTTTTTGGGCACCTGTGTGGCTTCCGTGGTGGAATACTCGACTGCAACGCAGAGGGCATGCGTTGAAATCCTTAATCCTATAGATAATATATAATATAATATAGATATATATATATATATATATATATATCTTATATATAATACAGGCAGCATGGTGGTGGAGTGGCCTTAGCGTTGCAAGTAGTCAAGTAGATCATGCGTGAGAAGTCACAACGTTGTTTATTTCGACGTTTCAGCCAGAGTCTGGCCTTCATCAGGAATGAGGGTGCAGTTTTTTGGTGCTCAGCTTTATACAATCTTAAAGAAGAGAGGATACGCGGAAAAAAAAAAACCCAGTGAGAACATGAGGTAGCCCCTCCCCCCCCTTCTCTGGCCCCTCCACCCCTCCTTCCACCCCTCCTACGATCACCTTTAAGATGTCCGCGCCTGCATATCCTTCCCTCCAATTAACGTATTGTTCCCGACCAGGCGGCGCCGCGTGGCTCCGGCGGTGCGGTGTGGGGAGAAAAGGAGCTTTTTAAAGAGGTTAAACCTTTAACTACTCAGTGCCACGTGGACGTCTCGTCCCCGAAAGGGGGCCACCGCGTATTGCCGCAAAGACTAGCAAGCGGGCGCAATGTCAATTTTGGCCTGCTCCTGGATTCCGCAGTCGGGGCTCCTGGATTGTGCACAAGGGTGCTGTCGGACATGTCATGCTTGGCACAATTGATTGGTTAGTAAGATAGGAAAAGAACAGATGATCGACAGCTGTACTTAGAAAGAGTAGTTACACTTGGAAGTATTTTCAGTTGTCCAGTGACCGTCGCAGCTGCAGTGCCGTGAACTCTTCTGTTATTATTGTCATTATTGCCGTTATTGTTTTCTAATGCTTTAATTGCTGCAAGTGTACCCGGATTCTCATTTATTCCTATTTCGAGGGTGTTAAATCGGTGGATGAGGTATGACTCGTTGTTCACGTTCTCGGTTTGATTTAAATCCCGTTTCTAAGAGTGTTACTCTAGTTGTGTCGAATGCATGGTCGGGAAGTTGAGATTTTTTGATAAGAGGTAGACTTGGGGCTGATTTCGCATGGGTTCTGTGATTATTGAAACGAATCCTAAATGGTGGTTCCTGTTTGTCCGATGTACTGCATACTGCACACGTTGCATTCGAGTAGGTATACCACATTAGAGAATCGCATGTTAGGTTTCCTCGTATGTTAATCGAAAACTTGGAGTGTGTGCTGGTTGCCCTGTCTGTTTCTCGCATCGCTTTACATACAAGACATCGTAACTTTAAACAAGGTCGGCATGAATTATTAGGGGGTGAAGTATTGATCTGACAGTGCACAAGTGTGTCTTTGAGGTTGCGTGGTCGTCGGTAAACGACGCCAGGGCGGATGGAAATGCGCGTTTCAGACGTTCACTTTGTTCCAGAATGTTGTAATGTCGTTTAAGGATTTTGTTTACATTGGGGAAGTTCGTGCTGTAAGTTAAGCAGAGGTTTGTCCGTTGCGGGTCTTGTTGCGGTGGCCGCTTCATAAGTAGTCATCACGCTTCAGTGTTCTAGCTTTTTGAACGGCGTCATTACATGTGGGGGTATTTTTGTTTATCGAGCATAGTTTTAGCCTCTGTGAGCTCGTGTCAAAATCAGCGTCTTTTGAGCAGATTCGCTTAAACCGGTGAGCCTGGCTGTACGGAATACTGTTTTTACAGTGGCGCGGGTGATCGCTTTGGTAAGGGAGGTATTGTTGTCGATCCGTGGTTTGCGGTATAGGGTGTAGAAAGTTTGTCTTCTTCTATCAGTTACGGTAACGTCAAGAAAATTTACGGTTGCTTGCGAGTAGGTGTGTGTGAAGTGTATGCTTGGATGTACAGCGTTGTAAGTGTCGATAAGTTGAGAAGTTCATCCTCGCTGTGGGTCCAAATAAGAAAGATGTCGTCTATGTATCTTCTGTGTAAGAGTGGTTTCAAGGAACTTGTGCAAGAAATTCGGATTCTAGCTTTCCCATAAATATGTTGGCATAATTGGGTGCCATTTTGGTGCCCATAGCGGTCCCGCTAATTTGTCGAAAATACTCTTGTTAAATTCAAATAAATTTAATTCTAGGACCATCCTCGTCAAAGTTGCGATGGCAGAGAAATCTGGGGTGTCAGGTTGTCTATGGTCTGTGTACAGGTTTGTATGCAGCTATGCCGTCATCGTGAGGAATATTTGTATACAATGAGGACACATCAAGAGTAACCAAGTACGAGTTTTTCGGCACACACAGACCTGCAATGTCTCGAAGAAAACGTATGGTGTCCTTTACGTACGACGCGAGAGTGCATGGAATGTGGCTTATTAATTTGTCCAGGTACCCTGATATGGGTTCAGTTATTGTACCCTATGCCTGATATGATTGGTCGACCTGGGTTACCGGGCTTATGAATTTTTGGGAGGATGTAGAAGCGACCTCGACGAGGGTACGACGATTGCATTAGTTTGTGGTCACTGTTGGTTATCCTTTCTGCGTCCAACAGTTCCTTTAGTTCTGTTGATACTATACGTTTGTATCCGTCTGTCGGATCCCCTGGGAGGCGTATATATATATATATATATATATATATATATATATATATATATATATATATATATATAATATGTGTGTGTGTGTCCATCCACAAATACATCTGTGCCGCATAGGCAACTAACGCCAAACCCTGTGCAAAGCTAGAGAAAAAGCTTTGCTTTAACAACAGTGCACACTTACCTATCACCAGCCTTGACCATGACAGGGTCAAGAGCATCTTTCGCTTCCAGATCCTTTTTCGCGTTGCACTTTCTCCCAAAGAGGGATTTTCGCTTGAGCTCGTCGGGGGAAAACAGAATACATAGTAGCCCTCGGGCAATTGCTTTGGATTGCCAGGGCAACCCCCGTTTTATGTTTGCCAGCTGTAGTTCCTCGACCATGACACCACTTCCGATGTCGACCTGCACCAAGAAATAAATGCGTCATTTACAACAGGAAAGCTTGCACAGGTGCAATTGTACATACAAAGCAAGAATAAAAAAAATGGGAAGAGAAGCATGAATTTAATGGGACTTGAAGCTGGAACATTGAAGCCTAGTAATACAATTTAAATATTTCCCACAGCCCAAGAAGTTTCTACGAAAACCAGCATGCTGATATGCAACTGACCTCTGAGGTTATCGTTAATCAGCAACGATAACGCCACAAAGAACACGGGAAAAGGAAGTGACCAGTACAAGCGCTCACTTCAACAAGGTTTTATTTCAGAAACAGAGCATATATAAGCACCCTTTGAAGGTGCAATAATTAAATGAAAGAAGGTGATAGACACGCGTCTATGCCAAGAATTCATGCTCTTTCACAGATAAAAGGACAGACGAATACTGACACATCTGTTTACCTGCCCTGGCTATCTCTGACGCCTCTACGATTTCTCTGTCGTTTTGTCACGGTGCCGATACACAACAACGTCTGATTGAACAGTGGAGAGCGCACTGTGGCTTCGCGTCACACGTCTTACAATGGGCGGCAAGGTGTCCGTCAATGGCAGTGTTCCTGATTTTGTTGTGCTCGAGCAAGCGAACGTTGAGGCATCTGCCAGTCTGGCCTATGTAATGCCTTCCACATGAAAGAGGAATGTTGTAAACGACGCCTCTTGCGCACGACACGTAAGCGTTTTTGTGTCTCATGGAGCAAAACAGGTTTCCGCTTACTTGTCAGACAACTCACCTTACACCAAGCTCAAAAGCTTGTTAGGTGCCGAAAACACAACCTTACCCCAGAACGCTGCCCGACCTTCTTTAAATTGTGAGACAATTTGGGAAGGTACGGGATTACAGCCACCTTTCCTTTGGCTCGATTTTCTTTTGCGGTTCTCTCAAGTTCCGCTGTCCGCTCTTCACTCAGACGTGAGACGGACTTCCTTTTTTGATGCAGGCCCTCAGCGACTGAGACAACGACATGCCTCGGATAAGCCTGCTTGCCTCCAACGTGCCACTTGTTTTTGAATGCTTTCATCCACCAAGTGAAAGCACGACTTGCGGAGAGCGTTTGACAAAAAAGAAAGCACGATGTTTCTTTTTATAAGCTTGAGTTCGCAGATGAGTACTTTAAGGGCGGCTTGTTTGCTCTTGGTTCATAGACCCAAAACACGTGCTCATCTTTAAATGCAGGCCTCAAATCTAAAAACCTAATGCTGAGCTGTTGGGGAAATTCCGTGGTAAAACTGAGCGGCCTAAAACACTGATTAAAAGATGCAAGAATTCGCGTGACGACAGGGTTGGTACAGTCCAAACATTGTACACAAGTGGGCCTATCACTTCTTGAACACCGTCTAGTGACTCCCGCCTCATATCCCCCGCCGCGGCAATGGAAACTCATAGATTGCGATGTATCCTTCGTGGAAGTTACTAAGCACGCGCCTACTGGACATATCCGTACACACATCCTCGAACTCCAACACAAGTACACCTTTCCAGAATTCTTTACCGATGCCTCAAAGTCTCACACTTCTGTGTCCTGCGCAGCGGGTGGTCCATCCTATTCAATGTAGGCGCTCTGCACCCCAATACAAGCATCTTCACAGCAGACTCAAACACACTCAAACAGCGTGTGGTAGTGTGCTGGGTGCTAGGGCACCGCGAAATCCAAGGAAACATGTTGGCGGACCAGTTAGCTGCACCTGTCCACGAAAGCACTGCCGATGCATCCATAGCTGTCCCCGCACTAGATCTTAAACCCTTCCTAAACGAAAGCCCAGGGCTTACTGGCAGCGGTCGTGGGACAGAAAAACACAAACTAAGCTAGTGTTGAAGTGTTTGAGTTTGTTCACCATTCTCTTTCTCGACACTCACTAGGTTTACTTGTTACTTGTTACGGTTACTTGTTACTGGCCAATTTGTATGAAAGATTGAAGGGATTTTTTAATTAACTGAGCAAAAAGCTTCCCAGTTTATATATGTTGCTTTGTTAAGCATATTATTGTATGTATCATGCTCCTTATAATATTGCCACGCGTGTTATTTGGATGTATTCGGATTCACCCGCAAAGACTGTTTGCAACGCTCCGCGCAGACCGCGCTGCGATGTGCAGAAGCTTCGCGAATGCTTTAGCTCATTCCGTTAAGATTGCGCGCAGGACGCGAATAGTGTAGTTTCTTCGAGAGATACGCTGCCACCAGCGATAACGCTGGAACGTTCGATAGCATACGCATAAAAGCCGACGCGCTTTACCGCTTCTGAGATTATCGACGTTTGGCCGCAGTGCACTTGTGTACGATTGCAGAGAGAGTTAGAAGATGAAGCAGGCGACCACCGCTGCCAGGGCCCGCCCGAAAGCCCGACCAGGCCCGGGCCCCCGAGAAATGAGATTAAGTATGATTGCCTTGCGGTTTGTAGCGGGCGCGAACACGGATGGAAAATCCCGGTTTGTGTACATGCATCGAAATGTTGCTTTGCCCGTGGTGGTAGCTCAGCGGTTAAGCTGTTTCGCTGTTAAGTCCTAGGACGCGGGTGCGATTCCGCGGTCACGGAGGCCGCATTTCGATGGGGGCGAAATGCAAGAACACCGGTCTATATACTTATCTTTAGGCGCACGTTAGAGAACTCAAGGTGGTCGAAATTAATCCGGTGCCACTACGGCGTGCCTCGTAATCATATAGTGGTTTTGGCACGTAATACCAAGGGATATAAATGAAGGTTACCGTAGTGTCAACCTCAAATAAAAGACCGAACTCTTTATTCCTCCCATGGGAACAACCGTGATCTGGCCGAGGAAAAACTGTAATGACGCAAAGAAGACGGGGACGAAGCGAAGACACGGACAGACACGGGCTGTCTGTCCGTGTCTTCGCTTCGTCCCCGTCTTCTTTGCGTCATTACAGTTTTTCCTCAAGTTATGAACCAACTAGCTCAGCAACAAGCCCTGGTGATCTGGCCCATTATTAGTGCTGTTAATATATATATATATATATATTATATATATATATTGTAAGGAAGACAGCGCCGCTGGGGCGCGAACGCGTGCTCGGCTACGGGGAAGAGAGAGGAGAACGAAGCTTGGGAGCAGAATAGAACAGCCGGCCTAGCGAACAGGCGTTGTCTCTGTTCTCTTCTTCCTTACAATGGCGCAGTCGTCGAAAGGCTTCGGCGAACCCCAGCTGTTAGCTTGAGGCAACGCGTCTTCCAGAGGAACGCCGTCACGCTTCCTCGCTGATGGAACCCGCAAGTAGATCACCGCGGCAAGCATCCATCCCACCACCAGCGGACGGCGTCCAGGCCTCCATTGTGGTTCCAGGGAACTACTTGTCCGGTGACGTGCTCCTTCGCAGCAGCAATGCACACGGGCTCCTCTCGCCCAGGGACGGCATACATGCCTCCTCGCCACCACCTGCCAATCTGTCGGCGCTTCAGGCACCGTCCGTGGACGGCGTCCAGGCCTCCTCGGCGGCTCAAGCCTCCTTCATCGAAGCCGTAGTACCAGTTCACGACAAGCCATCGCACGGGTACCGGTTACCTCGGAACGTGGTTGACGCTTCCAACGGCCAGGGACCCGGGAATGCCGTCCACGCTTCCCGCAGCGACAACGGCTTACTCATTACTTCATCGGCACCCGAGCCGCTTAGGGGTGCTGTCCAAGCTCCCTCGGACAAGGGTCCTCCTCTATGAGTACGCTGATCGTACCATACTCCTCGGACGATACCACGGGCACCACGCGCGGATCGCCCGAGAGCGCCGCCGAGCTTTCCGCCACCATCGCACGACTCCGAGTCACGGTGAACGCCTTAGCAGCGTCAATCTCCGTGCTGTGCCCTGCCGCCTTGCCAGCACTGCACTCGCTCAATGCCGCGTTGGCCGCCGCCGCCTCGCAAGACCATGAAGAGAGCTCACCCGAGAGCCGCAGAGAGCTGCGGTGTGCCCTCA
Source organism: Rhipicephalus sanguineus (assembly GCF_013339695.2). NCBI lineage: Eukaryota > Metazoa > Arthropoda > Arachnida > Ixodida > Ixodidae > Rhipicephalus > Rhipicephalus sanguineus. The sequence goes on along the minus strand of NW_023615175.1, from coordinate 3,323 downwards.
CAGAGCTCTCATTCCACCTCGACTGGTTGGCGTCGTCATGCCCCGGAGTTTCGCCTACCGTAGCACCATCACCGGCTGTTTGGGCAGTGCCGGTGTTCCGCGGTTTCCAGGACGACGTCTTCGGGTGGATTGAGACTATCAACTCGCTCGGCACCCACCACGCTTGGTCGGACCATCAAAAATGGATGATTGCCATCGACAGCCTTCGCGATGCCGCTAAGGCATGGCATGCCTACGAGGGCGTCAGGCAGCCATCCTGGTCGGCATGGTGTGCAAAAATCACAAATCTTTTTCGTCCTCTTTACATGCCTGTGACCTATCTCCCCAGACCCACTCTCGACCGTGCATGGGGGCTGTGAGGCACACCACTTCGACGGCGCGGCTCGGGCGTGCACAAACCTGCCCTCCGCCCGAGATCACGAGGCACAGCGCTTCTATGATGTAGCTGTGCCCTTCACCAACGTGCCCTCTCTCGGTCATCGAGCTCATCTGGGGCACCAGCTCGATGGGGCTTCGGTGCCCTCGAGCCCCACGACAGAAACCCTCTCGGGCTGCCCTGAAACTGACGTTGGACGCCGGTCTTGCACTCCACTGCTGGTCTCCGCCTCTGCGCCGGTACACGGCATCTTAAGATCACTGAGCGAGGCCGAGACCACTCCTCGTCCAGCGCAGTTGGAGGAACCGGCCCCATATTCGCCTTCGCTGGGGCACGTGCAGATGATACCAGCTCCTCTCGTGCTTGCCACACCTACAGTAAAGGCGCCAGAAGAGCCCAAGCCATTCATCGCTGTGCTCGCTGACGAAGGTCATGAGGCGCATAACCTCGGCGCTGAAGGTGCCCGCAGCAGCCACTCCACCGAAAGCTTCGCTGATTGTCCCGCGGCAGACACGACCGACCGCGAGCTGTGTCTCCGCCACAGATGGAGAAGCTACGTGGCTACTCTCCACACCAAACAAGACCACCCACAAGCCACAGCAGTTGGCGATGCCGCCTCCATGGTCGCCAGTGCTTGAGCGCATGGAGCGGCCAGTTATTCTCGTACCTGAGATGCCCCTCAAACAAAAGTTGGGAGGCATATGCAGCTGTCCTCTATGCGGAGCCTGAAAAAAATAAACGCCGTTACTCGGCAGCGTGGTACGCTCCACCTAGCTCGGGCGGTGGGAGAGCGTCGATGAGATTTGGTCCGTCAGCTGCAAAGCAAAGCTGCAGAGACGCGCGCAACGACAGAACTGGGTGACAACACATCAGTGCAGTCATATGCCGTTCCTCGTACAGTGCGCCAAGAAATGCGACAAGAGAAGCGACAGCGGCAGCTACGACCTTCCCTCAATAGCCAGTGCCGACCGCCAGAAACATGTAAACTCCAGCACACCCTGTCGCAGCTGAACCGACACCTGCGAAGACCGCCAAGGAGCAGTCAATTTCGCCCACCAGAGACGTTTCGGCAGCTCGCCATGCTACGTCGCAGTCGTGGCCGAGTGTAAGGAAGACAGCGCCGCTGGGGCGCGAACGCGTGCTCGGCTACGGGAAGAAGAGGAGAACGAAGCTTGGGAGCAGAATAGAACAGCCGGCCTAGCGAACAGGCGTTCTCTCTGTTCTCTTCTTCCTTACAATATATATATATATATATATATATATATACAGCGGAATTCATGAGCATACAGCATAAAATAAACGCACCGGTATAGATATAGTTACGCGTGAAGGCGGCTGAGACGTTACAGCTGAAGGGCCGTTTATTAGGTCTCGAAGGTGAGCGAGTGGCCAACAAGTTGTCTCTCTCAGCGTCGTCGTCTTCTCTCTAGCTGCAGCTCGGGGCGGCCAGCACGTTCACTCTTCTTCGTTGTCCTCGCAGTACGGCACGCGCAACAATATTATATATCTATCTGGTGAAAAAAATAGCACTTCAACTGTTTTCAATTTTAATTGCTAAGCTTTACTAAAAGCCAGCTCTTTGCACGTGTCACTGCAGCTTGCACAGTATGCCTTAGACCATGCAATGCATAACGTTCGCGTGTGCTCGAAGGCCCGACTTAGGCCTTATTGAGCGGGCTCGGGCCCGGCCCAGGCCCGCGGCTTCAAGCGCGGGCCCGGCCCGGGCCCGCTGAAAAACGCTTCGGACGGCCCGACCCGGCCCGCGGGCCGGGCTGGGCCCGTGCAGTGCTCTAGTTGACTTTCCATTTTCCGGCCACAAGTTCGGCCAAATAAATAGTTTCATCTTGGACACTCCGACGGGTGCCTTCGTCCACGTCACGACCCCGTGACAATATTCTGTTTGGTAATATTGCCTTTTCCTCTTGGCCCCTTGGTAAGATCTTCTCATTGTTCTCATTTTTTTCCATTCTATTTCTAATTGTACAGACCACCATGGCTTTGGTTTTTATCTGACGTCGTTATCTTTTTAGTGAATTTTTCTGTTACTTTGTTATCATGGAGTAAAATATATGTAAACTTTCTGGTATATCGTTTATACCATTCAATGTATTGTTCTCTGCGAACCATGGATCTGGTAATATTGCATCTAATATATTTTTCCTTCCTTTAAATGTAACTCCACATGTTTCATGTTCCTTCATCTGTTGGATACCAATTTCGATTTTGAGGTATCTATGATCACTGTTGTGAATCCTTTGAGTACTTCCCAATTCTTTGTTTCCGAGTGGAGAGACGTGTTTGCGATAGCAAGATCGATCCACCTTTGGCCTCGAGGTATGAAAGGTCGGTGATGAGCTCCTATCGTTTACGATTATTAGATTGTTTCTAATCACGAATTCTAGATTTCTCCTATATGGTTGTTAGTCTTGTTTCCCCATATTGTGTTTTTTGCGTTAATGTCTCCGCTTCTTATTACGTCTGCGTGTCGTGTTGATTGAAGCACACTTCTATTTTTATACATAGGACCAGTTGTCTGCGCTGGGGGTTCAATAACAGTTGATTAGTATTTTGTTTTTGTACTCTATTCTACTTGCCTGGATATGTTCTTGGCTATTAATAGGAAAACTTTATATTTCGCTTTATATTTGACCTGAGCTTAGTGGTAATGTGGCATATTCTACTAGAGGCATACTTTCGGATTTGGTTTGTGCGATAGACATAGGTGGATATCTAGAAGTTTTTCGGATCGCTATCTATCGTGGGCCGCCTCTTGCTTCGTAGTGCGATTATGTGCTGATGTACTTTGTTACATCTGGAAAACTGAATAGGAGCGAGTACTTTCCATTATTAGTCGAAGTTCCCTTCGGGACAAATTCGAACTGCGTTTATTATTCTACGTTTCTATCTACCGAGCCGGAAATCTGAAGTATCCGGGGTTTGACAGCCA
>NW_023615174.1:250000-280001 GCF_013339695.2 Rhipicephalus sanguineus | reverse complement strand
CAGGGAGGATATCTGGATAGAGATGCACGATTACAGTCTGCGCATGCCTCGGTAAATACATTGCGGCGGAGCCAGCAGACAAGAAAGTCGGATGCTTGGATGTAAATGCTACTTCTTTCAATATATGTTTTTTAGGAGACAACGCTTATATAGAGGTGGCTACTGCTCTTCCCAGATAATATGTAGGGCTACATGGCCAACACATACCTTGCAAAAACAGGCACTATTAGCAATAAACAAGTTTCTAATAATATTAATATTAATATCTGGGGTTTACGTCCCAAAACCACGATATGATTATGAGAGACGCCGCAGTGGAGGCCTCCGGAAATTTCCACCACCTGGGGTTTATTAACGTGCAGCTAAGCACACGGGCCTCAAACATTTTCGCCGCCATCGAAAATGCCACCGCCGCGGCTGGGATTCAATCCCACGACCTTCGGGTCAGCAGCCGAGAGCCATAACCACTAGACCACCGCGGCGGGGCAATAAACAAGTTTCTAGAAGCCAGTGGTATGCTTGGAAATTAAAAAACCTTCAAGGCTAATTTGATGTATGCATATGCTTTGACCTGACCGAGTCGCTTTATGTGTGGCTTCATGTTTAAACTTATTCCGAATCCCTGTCACTGGGCTTTGCCAGTTTTAATGGGATGTGACTGGACGCTATGTGTAAATTCTTGTTCTTTGCAACATGACTAACATTATTATTATTATTATTATTATTATTATTATTATTATTATTATTATTATTATTATTATTATTATTATTATTATTATTATTGTTGTTGTAGTTGTTGTCGTTGTTGTTGTTGGTCAGCATCCATCAAGTCGTCATCATCATCACCAAACACCATTTTAGTGTCCGACCACCTGTTTTAAAAATAAGCTGGATCCGCGCCTGAACAAGACAGCAAGACAGTGACCTCATTGATAGTACGCAGAATATTGATTTACCTTAGGGCGAGTGTGAAGTGAGCAAACTTCTCAAACCACTATCTGGCTCGCTTTACGTTGGCTGAATGGTATGGTGCAAATAGTTTTGCCACTCACAAGCGTCTGCTGTAGTGCGAGCGAGAGAACTACGTTTTTCAGCTGTACTGTTTTAGGGGCGAAGCTCCTTAAGGCGGCACCCGTTCGTCCCTCGTAGTCGTAGTCGTAGTAGTAGTGCGTAACAAGTCTTACGCTTTGACCTCCAAGGTGGTGCCGGTGGGAGATTTTTCCTGTGCGTTGTTGAACAATAAAAAATTCGCAGCGTGCGCGTTAACTAAAAGCCGAATTCTTCTGTCTCTCATTCCCCATTAGCAGCCATTGGCATGTTCCAGTAGGAAACGTTAGTAGAAGTAGAAGTGTAAGTGTTAGCTAAAAGCCGACTTCTTCTGTCTCTCATTCCCATTAACAGCCCTTGTTTACCTCCAAGGTAGTGCCTGGTGAGATTTCTCCTGTGCGTGATTAAACAATAAAAATTTTGTTCAAAAAGCCGTTGATTGATGAAATAAACCAACGAAAGACGCCAGATGTTTTGTAAAAGCAAAACGAAAGAACGCCAGATGTTTCTAAAGCAAAACAAAAAGACGCCAGCTGCTTAACGAAAGACGCCAGATGTTTTCTAAAGCAATGGTTTTCTAAACAATGAAAATTCACAGCGTACATGTAAAATTAAAGTGAGCTGCAAGTCGTCATAACTCATCGAACCTTTAGTATAAGCGCGCCCGATCTCACCTTCGGTGATGATGTACTGGGCAGAATTCACGGAAGATTCACGGTTTACCGATGAACCTCCGCAGCTTCGCCCACTCATCATCACTCACTCCGTGGATATGCTGTGATTTTTTTGCTTACTGGCAGGTTCTAGCCGAGAACTATTACGCTTCTGGAACAAGCAACGCGCACTTTTCTCACACCTTGGACCACTTATGGGCTTCTCGGATGACAGGCTTGACATAATTGGTCAGGATCAATCGTAATACTTTACAGGCCATAAATTATGTATAATAACATAATACTCTTTATTCTGGAATGTGTACATAAAGACAACGTTACATGCCGCCGAGATGAGGCAAAAGGAAACAGACATAACTGTTTCCCGACTAGGCCTACATCTCGGTTCGGGAAAAAACAAGGACAGCAGTGAGGTCAGGAAAAAAGCATTCAGAACAGCGCAATTGAAATGCATCACTGTAAAGAAATCATGGAAGACCTATACCAATTTCAAGCACACTTTCGCAGCAGATGTACAATATTTTAAACCATTAAGTATAATTAATTTATTTATAATAATTATAATTGCTAGTCTTCTTGCCACTTCAAGTCACTTTGAAATGCAGGGATATGTAGTAAAAAATACAAAGAATGCGCTTAATTATAGCACCCTTTCTCGTTCTAACATATTTCGAATGCATTTCTAGAGTTATCGCGTTTTTTAAAACAATTTGAATCATAAGTATTCGGAGCGGCATCTTCCTTTATGGATATTTGCACAACAATTGCGCAACGGGAGCGCCAACATAGCCACGTAAGGCTTGCACCTTAAAAGAAAAAAAAGAAGAAAAAAACACAGAAAACTTTATTCCGTTTGCACAGAGGTTAGGAGGAAGGCAGGTGATAGCTGTTCCTATTATAATACAAGCAATACTGAAGCTGATGCAGTTACATGTGTGGTTGCAGTATTCCTTGCGCTGGTGGCGTCTTGGACAAACAAAACAAGTGGGCAGTCCTATTGCTCTGTAGATACCACCACTCCCACCACCACCACCATCTCACAGCTCGTCTTCTGCTCCTTCTGGAAGTGTTTCTTAAGGGCAATCTACTATCCTTCTGAGATACCTTAAGAGCACTTTCCATGCTGTCATTTTTCCAGTTTTTTTTGCTCCTCAAGCTCAATCCGCAATCATCTAGAAATGATGTTTACACACGACCTTGTGAAAATGCAATAGGCTTCTTTTTCCTTTCTTCTATTTTGCTCAGATCCTGTCCCTTCATTCATCAATGCCAAGCAGTATAATGAACGAGGTACTGCCAGCAGCCAAACCCAACAACAAACAAATACCCGGTATATTTGTGAGCCAGGAACATCGGTGGCGCCATCGAGTGGTTAAGACATTAAAGAGCGCTTGGATGCCCACCTGTCCAAAACTCATTAGCGGCCACGCGTTTTATGCGCTATCATCAAACCAATGTATCGTAGTGGGAGAACACATACGCAAGAAAAAGAAAAAGTTTCACTGTCGCAGCGGTTGCTGGGTGGGAACGATGCCCCGGCTGCCGACCTTTCACTGTGCTGTACTTCATCTTGTGGCCCCACCTAGAGCACTCGAAAAGATGCGCGCAGAGTTGCACTCACCTGCGGGCAGCGCGCTTCCCTGATAAGCTTCGAGAACGACACAATTAAGGAGGGCCACAACAGCGGCTCCGCTCGGCACCGAGATGCATCACAGCCTGGGTGGACGCACGTTCCACTGACCGACTGACAGCGTGGGGCGCACGGAATGCGCAGCCGCCTAACGCGCCCGCGTGCTCGTGGCCGCGCACCGTCTATCTTTAGGGGGCCCGCGACGGGGGTCCCGCCTGCACGCCCGGGTCCCCCGTCAAGGTCGCCTCCACGGGCCGCTGCCCTGATGAGCGCCACAAACCTTTGCCCGGCCTCCCGCTTCAGAATTTCAGTTTAGCTTTCAGTTTCGCTGCGCTCCAGCGTTTGGCTGTTCCAATCCAAGCAACGTATGTGCCATTCCACCGAACGCACTCTATCTGTTTCCTGTATGTGTCTCGCGGTCGTACATCCACTCATTCGGCACCCTTCTTGCAGAAGGCACTCAGGCGTTTTGTTGTGCGCGTATGCTTTCGACGCATTTTGCTCCCAAGTTTCTGGACGTTTGTAGACATGCAAGCGTGGTCAGGTTCCGTGGGCAGTGATACGGCTCGGTTTGGCAACGACGCCGATCAAATGTTACGATATTCCATTAGTGAAGTGAGCTCCCTGGAATCCGGTCTCGCTGGAATTTCTAGATAAGATGGATGTCTGGAGAGGGCGCGATCCATTTTTCTTACGTGAGCAGAAAACTGTGGAGGGCTATCACTCCTCCAGTAAACAACAACAGAGGTCGGCAAAGTATTTTCTCGATACACCCTCTTTTTTATACTTTTATTCATTTCGTATAGCTTTTGGAACATCCAGCTTTTATAATAAGAACTACGGAATAAGGTTTCTGTCAAAAAGACCCAATAAGCGCTTGATGGAAAAATTCTCACATTATTTACAGAATGTATGAGGACATCCAAAAGAAAAATGGAACAATTTTCATGCTGCTTACCTAAGATTAATGTTATTCTGTGTAACGTAACGAAATATATTTCAAGTGCACCTTACCAGGCTCATACAAGTGTGATAAAAGGGTTAACACCGTCAAAGAGTGTTTGCTGTTGCGATTTAAAGAGTGTTTGCTTACGTTTCAGATTCTCGCGAGCAAAAGTATGGTCATTGAGATGTGTATTTGCTATTCTAAGTTGGCACCTAGGACGTATTTAACGCACCCAGGAAACGTAAGGCATGATCTGTGTGTGTAGTCCAACGCCATTGCGTTTGCGTGGCCACATCATCATCGGAGGTGCCTTTATGCATCCCGCCGTCTTATCGCGTTATCTTTGCGTTTCCTGTGTTTGCGAGTGGCATGAAAATGGGCTGCGTGTGTTTAGTCATTTAACACCTCGAACTCTTTGCGACAACGGAAACACATAGAGTGATTATGGTTCTGTAGATGACGTCGTTCTCATTTCCATGGTTTTATCCGTGGACAAAACATTCTGGGTGAGTGTGCCGGCACGTGCATTCACGGTGGCTGAGTCTGAAATGTAGGTGGTAACATTTCGAAAGTACTTATTAGAGCTCCTGGTGCTATTTTTTGTTTTTATTTTGTTATGTGTCAATTTCTTGCCGATATACATATGTAATTTACCAGTGTAGCTGGCGCAGCTTCAAAAACGGTGAGCGTGACAGTGAAACTCCAGTAGCTCGGTACTTTCGCTAACTTTGATCACGAATATAGCTCGATAGCTAATTATGGGTAACATTCCAGAAAAAGAGGTTGAGCTATATTCAAATAAATAAAGCAGTACCTAATACAAACAATTATTCTTGTGAAGGAAATTGGCGCATGTTATTTTCAGCATGTTTACGAAGTTTCAGTCATTATTTTCGTCTTCCGCAATATCGTGCAGCGTTGATCCAGGCCCTGGTACACTCTTACTGTAGGAAGTTCGGGCGATCATCTAGGCCTTACAGTACTGGTCTTGGCCATCTCTCGGCAGGGACGTCCTATGAAAATGCGTGCCAATGGGTTTTTTTTTCTTTCCGGTCATAGTTATGTACGGTGTCAGCCTCATTCTAGAAGGTTCGGAGTTTCTTCGGCAGCGCGAGTTCCCTCATAACGTCTGCCAACTACTTCGCACTGCAACCGTACAACAACTTCTTTACGAATGCTTACTCTTGTAATGACTCATTATCAATCAATCAGTGAATAACTATGATCACAAAGAAAAAATACACTCAAGAAAGGTGACCGGGAGAAAGGCTGGCTAATCGCAGCTTGAGCTCCAGTCACCCATGGGCGGTGAAAACAGGGTACAGCACTCAATTACAAGCATAGCAAATCATTAAAAAAGTGACTGCCCATACGTACCAATGATACAAAAACTTCTACATACGTCATATTTCTTGGGAAATGCGTTGCGCACAATTCAATGCGGAAATACTGCATAAGACACGCATATAAGAAAACTTAACAGCACACAAAATGTGGTGAAAGCCGTACTGAGAAAGAAAGCTTGTTTCGATTTTTATCGAAAATAACGCTCTTAACTTTCTGTGAGGAATAAACTGCATCTTGTGAGACATAGTTGTTTAATATACTTGGCAAAATGCATGTTTCTGGTGGGGTGTGGTCTGTACTTCGTGCGTGAAAATGAGGCGTGCCAAGGCGGTCGATATGGGAAACTATAGTAAACAGCGTTTCGATCAAGGTGCATCGAACAGTGTCCGATATGCCTAGCGCTGGTTTCTCGTAAAGGAAGATTAATTTGTATATATAAGGATCTGATATTTTTAGTGGCGAAACTTGTGGCGCACTTTGAAGGCCATGGACGAAGGAAGTGAAGATGGGACGATGCGCTTCCAATGTGTTAACAATCTTATCTAGTTGTTTTAGGGGCGAAGCTCCTTAAGGCGGCACCCATTCGTCCCTCGTAGTCGTAGTCGTAGTCGTAGTAGTCGTAGTGCGTAACCAGTCTTACGCTTTGACCTCCAAGGTGGTGCCGGTGGGAGATTTTTCCTGTGCGTTGTTGAACAATGAAAAATTCGCAGCGTCGCGTTAACTAAAAGCCGAATTCTTCTGGGGCCGAATTCACAAAACTCACTTACGAGCAAATTGTCGCGCAAGAGAAATTTTGTCGCGTAAGTCGATTCACGAAGCGAAAAAAACGTCGTAAGAGGCCATCGTTATCACATCGGCCGCTGCGGTAAAGCGCGCTGTGACTGTCCAGGAACATGTCAGCGATGGTGATGCAGTTGCTATATTTGGTGACGTCACTGAAAAAGGCTCGTAAGTGGATTCACGAAGCAAAAAAATTGCGCGGAAACAGCGTGGCTACGAGAAAATCCCAAGAGTGGTCCGGACCACTCTTACGAACAATATGGCTGTTTAGAACATGCAACTGCGGCGGGTATCTGGGTGCCGTGGCTAATTTTGAGCTAATTCACGGCCATTTAAGGCTTCTTGATGATTGCTGGTACGTTTTATTTATTTCGGCGCTTTGAGTTTCGTGTATTGTTTCGCTTGTACGCTATGGACTGTATTGGCACTCGTAGTCGTCCAATAAACTGGGAGTCGCAGTAATTAAAGAAGCCTATTGGGTGTCAATGGCGAAACATTATGCATGCAAAGACTTGTGGTTGGATTAAAACCAAAGGTCTACATGAATGGTCGATGAAGTCCAAAGCGGCGCGGTATTTGGTCAACATTTTTTTGTTATGTTGTTGTGTTGCCTCCGACTTCCTCCAATGAGACGTCCAACTTATCATGATGTACGCAGCATTGGTCGAAACCACCACCAAAGAGGTTCAGAGGAGCACATCAGCTGCACGCTATTGGAAATAAAATTGAGCGGAGCATTTCAATTAGCCGTTATTAAAGCCTATTATGTGATTCCACAACTTGTCTAGTTGGATAGGCTTTAACTGCCCAATAGGCACGATCGCTGAAACGCAGCTGTCGCTACGCGCTTTGGGTCAATCCAGAGCGGGCGCGTACATTGCAAATCGTAGCATAGTATAGATGTGCGAGATTATGCATGAAATCTCAAACAAATCAAGCTTTTCGATCTTCACTGTTCGGAAACCGAAACGGAACGCGTTTATACGGCGAGCAGTCAGAAGTAAATGGATCCAGTAATTTGAAACGACATCAAAAATATGTGCGAATGCTCACGATTCTCGAGTATAAACAAGCCTTTGCCGGATTCACGTCCCTTTGATTACTAACTGCCATTTAACATGGCGTGAGAATATCAATTGAAGGTGGCTTCACCCACTCATAAATGTATTTTGTGCTCATAAGTGTCAGCTTGACCTAGAAATCATCGCGTAGATAAGGCGAAACCCCCGCAGGAGGCTACTATCGTAGCAGACGACAAACGATAGCAGACGACGGCTTGGGCGAGGGGTGCAACTCGTGATTGGTTGGGAAGCAGTACTCTCTACAACAGCCCATCTTATGACGTTGACAAAACACTTCTTTCATCGCGCGCTCCTGTCGTGTTCGTCATATCTTCCCCCTCGCACATAAGAGAACTTTTTATCTTCTCGCGATCAACGCGAAAGAGCTTTTTCTAAGTTGTCTTAGCGCCTACCCCCTGCTGCGCAGTTTGTAAGAACAACATGGCGCCGTAAACTGTAGGTGTCGGCGCCGATTTTCGCAAACGCATGAGTTTCTTCATGAGTTCCTTCAGCGTTCGACTGCATGTGCTGTGAATACCGCTGCTTTTCCGGTGCGCGCAAGCAGTGTGAAGACCGACGGCAGTGTCTCTTGGTGTGCCGTGAAGCGTAGCGAAGCCTGTGCCACGGAGTGTTTATGAAGCGGGGATCGGCGCCTGTGTACCGACGGTAACTGGCACTGGAGGAGCCTGCAGTGCGTGTTTGAGTGTCGGTAACAGTTCGTTTGCTTCGCGTTCCTGTGTCTCATTAAGGTGCAGTGCGGCATTTCGAATTGACAGCATTTTGGCACGTTACTTGAGTGATTCCGTGCTTCCGTGATTCCGTACGGTAACGCATGAACTACGCTCTGTATTTGGTTCTTGCTTCGCCAGTGGTTAGCCCGTGCGCTTCTATTTTCTTGTGAGCAGTCCAGGCAAATGCAGTGTTCGGGAATGAAACGATGTGCGTTGTGAACAGTGGTGCTGTGTTGACATTTCCAAGACTTGTGAAGAGGCTGTGCCCGTGTGACAGAAGATTAAAGCGTTGATAACCGTGTTTCGTCCTAAGAAGTTGCGATGGTGCTTTTTGAGGGCTTTAAGGATTTGGCGCTGGGCTTGGCGCTTTCTTTTTTAACTCGTTGCTTCTCCTTATTGTGATAACCGTAATTCGAACGTCATAACTTGTCGAACCGAAGTCGCACGCCGAGACATTGTGCTGTAAATGTGGCTGCTTTGGCAGTATGTCTTGACTGTTCTCCGGTGAAAACTTGGACTTGTACCTGGCAGCGAAAGCACGTGGACGTCACGCTTCGCTCCGGACAGAACACAATTCTCACTGGTGCTTTGCCTTGGATGAAGTCGTAGACCAGCACCTGCTAACTATAGGTTTTCGAGCCCATCTGTCGTGTCGTTTTGCACGGCACTGGAGCCTTGACTACAGCGGCCCACGGCGATTTCTCACGCTTCACCAGTGGACGTACACGTCTTGCTAGCGTTGCATTTCTACGTCAACGGCAGCTTCCAGTCCACGGACGTCTTTTGCCTGTGGCTGCAAGCACATTCCATTCCCGATGACGCGGATGGCTGCTAATATCGTTGTGCCATCGGTGAGTTGAACTTGCGCAACTAATTTCGTTGCTATTCGTGTAGTGCTATAACGTACGTTTGTAAGTTTTTCATCCCAGCAGATGTACTGTCACCCCATGTTAAGTTCCAGTACGAAAAGTACTACTACCGCTTTGTATATACGTATATATGGCCAATATACATATATTGCAATATGAGCAAGTACACCAGCAGTTTTTATGATTTTGCTTAAGCAGGCTTTTATCTGATTATTAAGAGGAGCCTCTCTGTTTACCACGCTTGACAGTTGAGAGAAAAATATTTGATGCGAATTTATCTTCCAGGGAGCCATTTAGCACTTTTTCAGGAATTCCCTTTATATTGCAAAATTACTTGTACAGAAGATTACCGCTGTGGCAGCACTATGCTTTACCAGGACATATACGTTACAGTATGTAAAGCTTACATGGGGCTTCAGTTTGTTTCAAATTGAATAAAGCATATTTGATAGCTATGACTAAGCGATCATTTTTGTGTTTCTGCCAAATATGTATTAAGAGCGCTTTCAATGATGGTTTTTTTAATATATCCTTTTTGGCCTCTTCACAGATTGCAGATTTTCGTAAGGTCGTGGGATACATCGATTGCAAGCACTGGCAAATCAAGCCACCTTATGACTTCGAGCACCTGTAGAGAAATAGGAAGGACTTGTGCTCCCTAAATCTACAAGTCTTTTGCAACGGTGGGGATGTCATCATCCAGCCGACCTCAAAGGGGCTGGAAGCACGCATGGCAGCATCATCTGGATGGACTGTGCTCTGCCTGGGAGCTTCAAGGGTAGAAAACTGCATAATGGCTGGTTGCTAGGTTAGTTTCTTTTAGGTGTTTTAGGTGTTCAACCACAGTAAACACCGGTTAATGTACACACCTTCACAACCAAAACATTGTTACTAACAGCGGATACTTGTATTATTTTCACACAGCGATGCTAATTGGACGCGTAAAGAGAAGCAAATTATAATAGAATTGACAATGTCGAAAGTGTAAAGTCTACAGCTTATGAATTTTACTCCATAGATGTGAGACTGGAAAGTTGTGCTTTTGAAATAGCACAAGTACTTTTATTGCTTATTGAGCTCTTGTGCTTGTCACTCACACAGTGTATCAAGTGCTCTGCATGGAAATAGCAAGCGGGAGAAAATCGCCTGGCTGTTCGCAACATGCAGGGAGAAAGAGCTCTAGTTCAAGCCTCAGGCCACACAGGAGCAGTAAATGCGCATTTTACCTGCCGTAGCTTATCTTTTTTCCATGTTGTGGCACGTTGTATTTCCGCCGTACATGTTCTCAGCACAATTGCATAGTGGCACGGTTATTTCTACAAATCGTATGTGTCCTGAGTACACGCTTGTTGATCTCTGAAGGTGACTCTCGCTATGCCTGAGAGCCATGGGTGCTCACCCTCCTGTCCGTGGCTGGACCAGCTGAGCAGCAGTGCAGTGCAGCCCCCACCCATGCAAGACCGGTCATACAGTGCACCTTTGGTGTTCTGAGCAGGACACAGCGTATCCGTCCGGCATGGCAGTGACATCAATAATAATGATGGTGAGTGTTTGTGGAAGCCATAAGAGCCCATTAACATGCATTTATGGATTATGAGTGTGTTTGTTGCTCGCAATCATTTCTCCTAATCAAGTACATTTTTTTGCAAAGTGTAATTTTGTTAGAAAAAACCGTTTCGAGCAACAAAAACACACATAATCCAATAATGCTTTGTGTTTTCAAGTCTTCAAAATTGCTCCTTCACACTGTATGATGAGGTGGCTATGTTAGATAACTTTAAAGTGATGAACAATAACTGTTGTCTTGTAACATAGAAATACATGAGTACACTCTAGGAACAAATCGTTACTACGAAAAACTGCGCAAATAAACAGGGACAAGTGAGACACACGCACAAGCGCAGACTAGCAACTGGAAGTTTATTGAAGGAAACACAAAAATATAAGTAACAAGAAAAACCACGTGAACGATTAGAGGTTGGCGGTTAGATAATCTATCTCTAGTTTATGTAACGTAAGCGACGGCCTTGCAACACACATGCTGCCATACTTGTGGATGTAGAATGCCTCAGCCACTTCTCGCGCTGTCCTATCTTTATGCCTTGACAACACCTTTGTTTCATGCAACAACGGGTGACATTTGCAAACTTTGCAATGCAAGCACAGATTTGATGAAGGCTGCGCTTTCAGCGAAGCCCTGTGATCCATTAGACGATTGTTCACACACCTCCCGGTTTGCCCGATGTAGCATTTTCCGCAAGACAAGGGGATGTGATAGACAACACCCTTGCCGCATGCAACTAACGCCTCCCGATGTTTAACTTCACATTCATTCCACTTTTTTCCTTTGCCTTCGACTTTCCTATCCACTGCTACGCAGACTCGGCCCAACTTGTTCCTAGAAGAAAAAACCACCTTAACACCATACCGGCTCCCCACCTTTTCATACGGTGGGAGAAAGCATGAAGATACGGAATGCAGGCGATGGGCATATCTTTATCAGTGGCCACCCTGTCGCCACCACCCTTTCCTTCCTGTTTGAATTTATTCAATAATCTTTCACTTATACAGGCTAAGTTTCCTTCAGGAAAGTTTGATAACTTAAGTCTTTTGATCTGGTTATCGATCTGGTTATCGAACTTAGCCTGTATAAGTGAAAGATTATTGAATAAATTCAAACAGGAAGGAAAGGGTGGTGGCGACAGGGTGGCCACTGATAAAGATATGCCCATCGCCTGCATTCCGTATCTTCATGCTTTCTCCCACCGTATGAAAAAGGTGGGGAGCCGGTATGGTGTTAAGGTGGTTTTTTCTTCTAGGAACAAGTTGGGCCGAGTCTGCGTAGCAGTGGATAGGAAAGTCGAAGGCAAAGGAAAAAAGTGGAATGAATGTGAAGTTAAACATCGGGAGGCGTTAGTTGCATGCGGCAAGGGTGTTGTCTATCACATCCCCTTGTCTTGCGGAAAATGCTACATCGGGCAAACCGGGAGGTGTGTGAACAATCGTCTAATGGATCACAGGGCTTCGCTGAAAGCGCAGCCTTCATCAAATCTGTGCTTGCATTGCAAAGTTTGCAAATGTCACCCGTTGTTGCATGAAACAAAGGTGCTGTCAAGGCATAAAGATAGGACAGCGCGAGAAGTGGCTGAGGCATTCTACATCCACAAGTATGGCAGCATGTGTGTTGCAAGGCCGTCGCTTACGTTACATAAACTAGAGATAGATTATCTAACCGCCAACCTCTAATCGTTCACGTGGTTTTTCTTGTTACTTATATTTTTGTGTTTCCTTCAATAAACTTCCAGTTGCTAGTCTGCGCTTGTGCGTGTGTCTCACTTGTCCCTGTTTATTTTGCGCAGTTTTTCGTAGTAATGGAGTACCAACTCGCCCAACACTCAGTCCTTTTAAAGAACAAATCGTCTATTTGGGAGTATTTCTGCTACACAGCAATAATCAAAATCTTGCTTGCTCGCATTTCCTTTTATCAAAACCCCGCTCTTGGCACTTTTCTGTCAAGAATGCTATGTCACTTTGATAACACGCGCGGCATTCGTGACCCGGAAGTCCTGGGACCATGGTGATAATGCGTGGAAAGTACGTGAGGTGGATGACGTTATAGTTGTGGGGTAGCAATACTCCACAAATACTTGATTTTTTCTTAGAGTGTAGCATAGTAAACTCATTTTTGGTCGGCTTCTTGCACCTAGTGTAAAGTCGAAATAGAAGATACTTTATTGGCTGATGTCTCACTATTAGGCAGAAGTTTGTTGCCTTCAAAATGAACATCGTAGGTATACATTTATATCATAAAATAATTTTTCAAGGTCTTCATTGTTGGTAGCTCTATGTTCAGACCTTTTTCCTTGTTTTTTTTATTATATTTCATACTTGTCATTGGATTCTGAAAATACGACAGCTCGACTTTTTCGCACATATCAGCTGTCGATTTTTACACATAGCATGGTTGTAACAATCATCTGTATTTTTCTATGCTCCAGCAGTGCCATGGGATCAGGTGCCCCACTGTCATGTAATTGTACAGTGTATCTCGGACAAAACACACAAGGCCAACAAGTAGAGAGCGACTACCAGTGACTGTGACCTTCTGTTCAAAGTGCACGTCAACAGAAAGAATGCATTGTGATAGTTGGAACAGCTTGAATTGTATGGTGAGAATCTGCACAGCTGCAGTTTAATCGTTGAGCAGTGCATCATTCAGCAATTCCTTGCACCTGAGGATTCAAAATTAATTAAATTCTGCATTTAATATACCAAACCTTGACGTTGATGTAAATCACACTGTAGTGGTAATGTGCAAATTAATTTCGGCTACCTTGAATTATTAACATGCACGTAACTCAAAGTGCATGTGTGTCTCTGCATTTCACTGCCATTAGGAACAGCAGGCATGGTCGGCAACCAAAACCGTGTTTTCGTGTTTGGTAGTGCAAGAATGAAACCATTGAAGCGGGTAATTCTGCACTTGGTCGATATAGTCGTTCAGGATACATGCATTATTATAGCACAAATGATTTGATGTATATATAAGCTCTGGAAAGTCATTTTCCGCGGAATATTTAGATGCAAAAGGAGCGTCACTATTCCTAGTATGTCCAACAGGCTTTAGCACCTGTGTAATGTTATCATATCGCATGCTTGTCCTCTTCAACGGTCAACCTTTCTGCATGTACTGTGTAAGTTTTAATTTTTTTTTCATATAGTGTTTGCTGCCATATGTTTCTCTATAATGTACTTGTATACTCTGCAAATAGTTTATCATCTATGCAGCTTTGCTCATATTACTGCTGAAAGTATTTATTGCTTTTTGTATGGTGACTATGCATGCATTTACTTATGCCTTTTGATGCGCCTGTGAAATGGTTTAGCCTGAAGAGGGCTGCTGGTGTGCTCTAAACTTGAAACTGGCGACTTCGAACAAATATGAAGGCTGATAACCATTACTACTATATTCAGACAAGCTGTGATAGCTCCATGAAAATATATTTAAGATTCTGTAAACTGTGCCAGGTAAATGTTCTTAAATTCCTTTATTGTTGTCCATGTTTCATGCACCTGAAACATAATTACTTTGTCCTGGCACGTTATAAAATGTTATTCTGCCCATTTGTGCTGATCAACATTGCAGCTGAGGCCAGCAGCAAGATATACATGCAAGGTACATAATCTTTGCGTCACATTCCTTGCCCAGCAGTGCACTGAAATTTTTTTCAAGCGAAATGAGAGACTGATATACAGCAGTCTCTCATTTGAAGGAAGTCGGCACATGTGCACATTTTGAAACCTTTTTGAGGAGTGTTTTCAGCAGAAGCAATAGGGTATTTACATGTTAACAACAGCATTATTTGTACCGAGGAGCTTAGTAACAGTGAATTGTTTTATTTATGTATTGTCAAGAATTTGTCCGAGCTGTGCCAATCTTCCAGCCCACATCACCTGACATTGCTTGTTATAGTGTTGTCAATATGCCGGACTATGTAAATAAACTATGTGTCATCTTGCAGACATGTACCAGAATGTGATGCATTGCGTTTTTCCTTGACATCACATTGACGGGGGCTCTTTTCTTATATATCGTCGTAGGCTGCCGCCCACGAAAATGTATAAAAACTGCTTGTGAGTGGGCAGAAGCAGAAACTATACATGAAATTGTTCCAAGAGGGTTCGAGAAATGCCGAGTTGGCACATAAGAGTGGTGAGAGATTTCTCTCGTAAGTTACTGCCTTGAAACCTCATGTGCTCAAGACTGCGTGTATCAGCATTGTTGTTTTATAGCAGTTCATCCTATTAACTACTACTCAATGTATGTATGTATGTATGTATGTATGTATGTATGTATGTATGTATCTTTTAAACAAAAACTTACGTTTTTTTGTTAAGTGTAACTTTCATAAAAATTTTGGTATCTGATTTCTAGTTCTTTTTCTATCTCATTTTCATTTCTCAAATATGTTTTCTACTGCGCAAAAATTAATGTAACCTTACAAAAAATATGTGCATTCAAACAAGATGTTTCACTTAACAACGTAGAGTTCTCAGCAAGAAGTTGGGAACTATGCAACCAACCAGCAAAAATAAGTTTATAGGACAGCTCCTCTGTGTAACCTTGCTTCTACACATTGCGTTTGTCGAATATGTACAACAGACTAGCCGACTTCAACCAGCATAACCAATCTTTCGCCCGTGGCTGTACATACTTTTACATATGTGCGTGGTATTTCTACGTATTGTCATACGTGTTGCCAATTACTATTAAGGGCACAAAACTAGTCAAGCTGAATATGCGGATTTTTGTCTGTTCACCTGTCATCTATACTGTAACTGCTGTTGATAAAGAATAAACTCGCGTTTAAAATTTTCATGTACTTGCCAAGGGAAGAGTAGCCCTTTATGACGCAAATGAATTTGCCGTAATCTTTTCCCAGGCCTACTGTTCTGCCCTCTCCTCAGAACTCGATAGCCTGCTGGAGTCCTTTATAGCTATTGACAGAGGCATTACACGGAGCTGCGCAACACGACAGAGACCGAGAGAGAAGACACAAACACATCACTGTGTTTGTGTGTTTTCTCTCTGTCCCTGTGGTTTTGCGCAGCTGCTTGTAATGAATCCAACCGAACTAGCACGGAAACGTGTCCCGACAATGGCAGTCATCTTGGCCGCAAGCATTTTGGCCGCCGCGTGTCTCCTGATGTTATTGAAAACACCGCGATGTCTGACCGGCGGTCGAATAGCCAGAGTCGTGAAAAGTAATGCCCAGGTATGATAATTGGGTTTCGGGACTGGGCACCCTTAAAAAAAGATACTCTTATTTCTATGATCCGTGAGGGAGCACGGCGAAGCGCATTTGGGTATAAAGGGGCGTGAAAGAAGAGAGCGGAAAGGCCACCTTCTCAAGAAAAGAGTGCTCGCAACACATAACCTCAGGCCGTGCTATCCATTTTTTCATTAAAAAAAAACGTGGGTGCTTGGCGACACTGCGAATCGAACCCAGTACCTCCCGCATTGTAGTCTGACGCTGTAACGACTCGACTACCGCTGCAGTGTTTCAGAAGAGAGCTGGCCACTGTAACACTTACTTCATTGTATATATATTATCTTTCCCTCGAAAGACACGTACTTCAAGACGTCCGGTGAAAGTCGATCAAAAAAAGAAGAAAAAACTCGGGATCCTAATGCATTCGCCTAAGGTGACTCGAAGGTTAAAGCCATGAAATGGGGCTATATTACCGTGCACTTGGTATCGAGTGCGACATCTCTAATCAACTATCGCTAATTGACTGTCACTAATGTCACTTTCACTAATTGAATATTCAATGTGTTTCGATTATTGTCGTTTAAATAAACTTTCACTAAACAAATCGCTACTCACTTAATTTGCTTCGATTCTCATATACAAGCACAATCACTCGTTCGCTCGCTTTTGTATTGCTTTCGCTCCCATAGACGTTAGTAAGTAACGCGAACGCCGTCTCTTTTTTTTTCTTATTATTAATCGTGCGAACGCGCAGCACGCGCGCCCTGTGAATCCAGGCGCATGTGTAGTCATGTCACTTCAGGCCGAGACAACAGCGCTTCTTTTATGTTTGCTCACGCAAACTCCGCAAGGACGAAGTGACTGCGCCGTGTTTTCTGAAAAGCATTAGCACGTAGAAACCTCCCGACGAATCTTCCTTGTTTTACGCGTGCACATATCTAAGCGTATACGATTGCTCTCTCATTCCAGCCCTGTCAAAATGCTGCGGTGAATCGGACCTGCGGCATTACGCTATGATACCTTTCTTACTGCTGCTTTGTATTTCTGTACAGTTCTCCGTAGGCTCAAAAGCCGCTCCTACGAGCGTCTTATGTCTTGTACTGAGATCTTCGTAAGAAATGCAGAATTTTACGTCTAGCTACAAAACGCCCTAATGGCAACCACCATACCGTGCTCGAACATGCCTAGTTAGTTTAGTGGCAGCGCAGCTTCATGAAAATGTAACTAAACTGGTTGTGGTAAACAGGGGGAGACGTTTCGGTCACATCTTCAAACCTTCAATATTTCAATTTACGCGCGGTTTAAAGATGCAGTGCGTCTGGAGCGTTGTTCGACTGCACTTGACGGGATAGCGCACGGATTATTAACGCCATCGAGCAAGTAGATTTTTGTTAGCTATGGTCATCGATGAAACACGAGCACTGGGCTTCGCGCAAGACCCCAGGGCGTCTGCGGCAACGCGTAAGAGCTGTAGCAGACGCCCGGAACTGGAAGCTGAGATGCAGCGAAAATACATTGGGTATCATCGTATACCCTCGATGCTAGACGCTTCGCGTGCAGCCTTGCTATCACCTGCGCGCACTTCTTTCTTTCCTTGTCGTTTGATCGGCTTTCGCGTTGCCTCCTTGCCCTCAAAAGTGGCTGGTAAGTTAAATTCGTACCATTGCTATCGTAATCCCTCGAGATACGAGAATTCTTGGCTAAGAAATTGCGTAGGCAAGAGAAAGCTTTGTGAATTCGGGCCCTGTATCTCATTCCCCATTAGCAGCCATTGGCATGTTCCAGTAGGAAACGTTAGTAGAAGTAGAAGTGTAAGTGTTAGCTAAAAGCCGACTTCTTCTGTCTCTCATTCCCATTAGCAGCTATTGTTTACCTCCAAGGTAGTGCCTGGTATGATTTCTCCTGTGCGTGATTAAACAATAAAAATTTTGTTCAAAACGCCGTTCATTGATGAAATAAACCAACGAAAGACGCCAGATGTTTTGTAAAAGCAAAACGAAAGAACGCCAGATGTTTCTAAAGCAAAACAAAAAGACGCCAGCTGCTTAACGAAAGACGCCAGATGTTTTCTAAAGCAATGGTTTTCTAAACAATGAAAATTCACAGCGTACATGTAAAATTAAAGTGAGCTGCAAGTCGTCATAACTCATCGAACCTTTAGTATAAACGCGCCCGATCTCACGTCGGTGATGATGTACTGGGCAGAATTCACGGAAGATTCACGGTTTACCGATGAACCTCCGCAGCTTCGCCCACTCATCATCATTCACTCCGTGGATATGCTGTGATTTTTTTCGAAAAGAAGGGCAGTGTGTTCAAAAACAGGAATCATTTTAAATCGCCCGAAGCAGCATGCTCAGTTCGGATATAATACCTACTGTAATTTTCCCCATACGAGCGCTCAATAACACATACGTCACTTACGAAATAGCGCCGTACAGTACCACTTTTATTCTATCTGGGACAGCACGACAATGACACTTCGCTAATCCTACATATTTACCAAATTTTGACGTGATCGCTTTTATTTGTATATTTCATGACATGTGTTCATTAAAGATGACGCCAAGTATTTTAACGCCTTTTTCAATACAAACAGTACAGAGAAATAGGACAAGGTTCTCGGATACAGCAGCCTCGATATACAGCTCACATTGTTTTTGTTACGTTCAATCCGTTATAAACCATTGATCAATATTAAAGCAATACGCGCGTGCTTGATTTTTAAGGCATTATAAATATTTTTCCTTAATAAAGACTGTGCAGTCATCGGCGTAAATAATACACTGGTAGCTGTGTTGATTTTTATGATGCATTTTGTACAAAAAAGCATCAGAATAGGCCCTAGATACTCCCTCGAAGCAGTTCTGCAGCAATTAGTCTCAAGAGTGATTTGCATGGGCCTACTTCACTGCACTGACATCTTTCGTCTAGGTAATAGCGAGCAAGTTGCAGCGCGACGGTCCGAATTCGACGACTTTTTGAATTTCATTGTTAAGGTGATGGATGAACCAGGGGTATATTTCAATTATGTTTTGCGGCATTCGTGCACGAAAGTTGCTATTTAGAGTAACTGTTGCAAGCAGAATTCTGATTGAAGACGTGGAATGTTTTACGAAAATCGAGGCATGTCGGCAAGTTGAAAAAAAAAAAAAACAATCATGAAGTTTAAAAATGGTGTAACTCTGCACCTAGAACAGATACTGCAGTTCTGTGCACTGTATCCGTCAGAGCATCCAAGGTAGGACAAATGCAATACACAAATTCACAGCCCACGGGAATTTCTTACAATGTTTACATGAGTTCTGGCTACTCACACAATGAGACTATATATTAGATCAGTGTGCAGGCAAAAATGTTTGAGGGCCGTGCACTTAGATTTAGGTGCACGTTAAAGAACCCCAGCTGGTCGAAATTGCCGGAGCCCTCCACTACGGCGTCTACTAATCATATCGTGGTTTTAGGACGTTCAACCCCAGGTATTATTATTATTATTATTATTATTATTATTATTATTATTATTATTATTATTATTATTATTATTATTATTATTATTATTATTATTATTAATATAATAATAATAATAATAATAATCAATCAATCAATCAATCAATCAATCATTTATTTAACGTGCCCAGGAACAACCGTGAGGTCTTTGTGCAGGCGCACGCAAAAATAAAATCAATAAAAATAAACAATACAATACAGACAGTCTTCAGAAATAAAAAGAGCAAAAACACGTAGACAAAGAGAAATGAACACTAAAGGGGAGGAGTAAAATAAGACAATATGAGAAATATTGAAGGGGAATAAAAAATTAGATTGCACATATACAACTATGCGGAAAGACGGAGAAGGGAAGACTTTGTACACTGTGCCATACTATGTCAAAACAGTGCAAAGCTCGGATAAAAACAGTGATTGTGGACTATGAAAAACGTCAAGATCAAGAAAATTAATATTATAAGACTTTGTATTCTGTGAACGGTAGAGTGTTGGAAGAAGCAGGCGGGTACATGAAACGGTCTGTTCTCTCTGGTTAACTTACGCGGAATTCGAAAATTAACACAATGGAGAAGTACAGGGCAGGATATGAAACCGTGGACTAGCTTGTAGAGAAATAAGAGATCAGAACGATTTCGTCGGCAGTGAAGTGATGGCAGTGATAATGACTCAGCAGTATTTGAACGAGATCCAGAGTCATTTTTAGCAAAACGATGGTTATATATGCTGAGGAATTTTTTCTGGACTCGTTCAATGGTGTTACCGCTGGATTGAGCAATGCCATTCCATATCACGGACGCATACTCAAGCTGCGGAAGACATATTGCCGTGTACAATTTGTGTAGGGCCATGGGAGACCTGAATTCTCGAGATATTCTACAAACACATCCGAGAGAACGAAGGCCCCGCATAGCAGCACGCTTAACGTGAGAAGAAAAGTTTTAACGCGCTGTCAACAACAACACCAAGATCACTTATTTCATAAACCTTGCATAACGGCACAGAATTGACAAAGTATTGAAATGACACGCTAGATGTTTTGCGAGTGATAGACATGAATTTTGTCTTTGAGGTATTTAGAGAAAGGTTATTGCCGTTGCACCATTCGGAAAAAGAACACAAATCTGACTGCAACAAGCGACAGTCGTTAACTGAATGAATTTCCTTAAATATCTTAATGTCATCGGCATACAAGAGGAAAGAAGAATTACGAATGGCAGAAGAAACATCATTAACGTAAATTAAAAATAATAATTAAATAATAATAATAATAATTATTATTATTATTATTATTATTATTATTATTATTATTATTATTATTATTATTATTATTATTAGATCAGTGTGTATAATCGATATTGTCCGCCTTGGATTTATTCTTATACTCAAGCTTCAATTTGTATAATTGCGATATCAGCTTATTTTGCAGAATCACAGAGCTTTAAACCTTATAGTTACGTTTATTGAAAGCTGTTGTTTTCAGCAATGTATTACAATATGTCAAAGTTCCCAATAAAAATACGCTTTATACACTCGTTGCACTTTAACGTTTTCTTTGAAGTGTAACCAACCTAATCGAATTTGGTGTAGGAGTTGCCTATAAAAAAAATATTGTTTTTCCCGCGTAATGGGATAGGCGGGCGCGAGCTAATGATGCCTACCTCGGGGCGAAGGCGACGATCTGTGACCTCCGCTTACACCAACCCTATGTTTGCCGAAACCATCGTATGCCGGGACAACGCTTCCTAGCTATACGCATCACATGTCATACCCACCTCTTTCTTTTGAATCTCACCCAGCATATCATTATCCCAGGTTGACTCTTCTAGTCGCACTGCTGTCTTCAACCCAACGTTACACCTATCATTTTCCTTCACAATGGACGCAATGCGCTCCTTAATTTAATCTCATGTTTTATTATTACCCTCCCCCAAGTGTTGTGTTCATGGGTTGCGGTGGCGAAATACACTGACAGTGCAGTTTCCTATTTGACAGAAAGCTGCCCGCTGATTCGAGAGTGCCTGCTGTATGCACGCTGACTCATTCTTGTTCAACAGATTTCCTACTCATCACGCGGGTTGTCTGCGTGGTCTTGGCCTCTATAAACGCACTCCTTTGTAGCCTCGAGGCGGTGACTAATATTTAGGAACCTTACTAATATAACCCTGTTCGTCGGCATTGATAAGGTCACGACTTTTATCATCGAGAAAAGGGTCGTAATATATGACAGTACAGAAATATAAGTAGAGAAACCAAGAGAACAGGTCGAAAAATGTTTGATTCTCGGCCATCCTCTATATAATGACTTAGCTCTACGATAAGATTATCCGATTTATACGGTTTATTTCTCCACTTGTGCGATATTAATTACAACGCCAACTTCTGCCATTCATATTCAACTAATCTTGGAAAAACATTCCAACTTAATCAGCAGGTGAACTTTCAGCTTCCATAGCTTACTTGCGACTGCACTTCCGGACGCGTAAGTTGTTCGAGGGAATAATATTTAGTAGATTAAGAAAATCCGTTGGCTGTTAGTCGATCTATGCTAACGTACGCGCTCCATCAGTCCGAACACTTGCAATTGGCAAAAAGGACGGGACAAAGACGAGCTTTGTGAACTCAGAGAGTGGCGTTTTTATGCTTTCTCAGAATCTCATATCGCCATTATGGGCGTAAATTAAAGATTCGTTGAGTTAAATAAATAGCAATATATTTAATATCTGGACAAGACTGAAGCTTCACGCCTTCAACGATAATCACTAACGTGGTTATTATCATCTGAAGATAAGGCTTCACCGCTCTCCTCCTTAACTTCATGCCCAAGAACTAGCCATAGATTCCTTGTACTCTCGATATATCGGTCTGAAATCACTACGACATCTCCGTACGAGGTCGAGGTCACACGGGCGGTTCTGTTTGTCACAACTCTCATAATCATCATCAGCCTTACTGCGCCCACTGCAGGGCAAATGCCTTTCCCATGTTTCGCCAATCAACCTGGTCCTTTGCTTGCTGCGGCCACGTTATTCCCGCAAACTTCCTCATCTCATCTGCCTACCTAACTTTCTGCCTCCCTCTCACACGCTTGCCTCGCTCACAACTCACACTTCCTTGCAAACATGAGTGAATGTTAAAAGCACTCTCCATGCCTACCGCATTGAGCGAATCTCGGAGGTGTCCGTACTGTCAATTAGATTGCCGTAACCGCTGCTTGAGGTATTTTCTTTTTTCTTTTAAGGCTATATTTGATGCAAATGACTCCCTCTGACTGTTTATAACTTTGGCGCTCCCTGTGTATTAACACGAAAGTGTCAAGAAAAGTTATACAGAACAAAATGTCCCATGACGCCATAAATTACGTCATGTAGTGACGTCATCTTATGAAGTTATCACATGAGATCGTCGCCTTGCCAAAGGTGATGGGCCGATCTCGGAGGTAGTGTAAGACCGGGTGAGGTGAAAAGAGCTCCAGGAGAGGGGGGGGGGGTGTAGGAACTATGACATCTACTAAGAACGTCAATGTAATTTGATGGGTGGTACGTGAGAGCATAAGCTCCTGCTTGTGCTGGCAAAGGGACTGTATGATTTTCTAAAATTCATATCTTTGATGAATAAACTATATTGACATATCGATAAAGATTTTGGGCCGTTTCCCGTGCATACACAACAGAAATTGGATACGGGACTTTGCTGCTATGGGAACTCCAATGGGCGAAAAGTGCACATAGGCGTAGAGGCAGTATTATAGATGTACAAATGTTATGAGCATTACTTTGAATCTAGGTGGTAAGAATCAGCGAAGTAGGTATTAAGATGTGAGTCAGATAGAATGCTTGTATGTCTAGCAAACTATTTAGCTAAACCGTTAAAAACTTTACATAAAGGGACCTTGATAATACAACCGTCGAAGTTTAATCATGAAAGAACAATTTCCGGAGAAAAAAAACGAAAAACAAAAGAACTACTGTGTCAAGTGTCAATATACCACTGTCTATACATAGTCTAAAGCCTACCCTCGTATTTTATTTCATAAAAGTGCGTATCAGAATCATTCATCGGGAGATTCGTGGTCAGGCCCCTCAAAGTAGTCGTAAATTTAAAGCAAGGTCAGGTAAAATCATCTTGATATGAAGGAAATGTGCACCGGCGCCCACTTCATAATTTTGATTACGGAGCGCCGCCGTTTTGAAGACCTGGGCTTATATTTCCGAAATTGTTTGGGTTAGTATTATTCGCAAGAACATACTCAGAATATCATTACTTATAGTAGGTGGCCAATAAGAAACAGTACTTCAGAATATAAAGACTCGAAAACTGCAGTCTGTATAACCTAAACCTTTGCTTGATCATATTCATTTCTTATGAGTACCGTACTGCTGATCCCAGCAATAAGCATTGGATACGGTACAGATTGCTGACGATGCGCGACAAGGAAGAGCATTGGAGTCAACCCTTTACAATCTGCAGGCGATAATTTTGTGAAAAAGCGAACCTGAGTTTCTTGGTGCGGAATCAGGAGCCGTACTTACAAACACTTTCGTTCGTAACTCCTTCTGGCTATCATCTGGTCAGGATCGCTAATAATGCATCCAGCATCAGGATTGCTTATAATTCATTCTAATGCAGAATTTTAATGTAAAAGTTTTTGCTGAGTGCGGGCCCAGTATTTTATTATTATTCGACACGTTACTGATTAGTTTAGAGAATAAGTTATGCACAACCACCACTAGTACCAGGGTTTCTTAAATGACGTAGTTTCATTTGTACGAGGGGCAGTCAAGGTCGCTGTGCTCCGTGGGGAGGCAAAGTAGACGAACCGAACCAAAATATTGTAGTGGCCCGTCTTACACATAGCAGCATATCAATGGTTGTAATGTTGCGAGGCGGTGAACAAGGCCCCGGCTCCTATTATTTGTTTGCTCTAGTAGAACGCGACGAAATCCAAAAGTGACTGCACTTAAATTTAGGCCTACATTGATGAGCCACAGGTCGTAAGAAATATTTTGGCGTACCACGCAACAGTGACCGACTGATTCTGTGTGTGCAGTGTCATGTGCTATCTTTCTATCTTTCTCTCTCTCTCTTTCCTCTCCATCTTTAATCTCCCCCACCCTGTCCCCATGTGTAGGGTAGCAAACCGGTTGTCCTATACTGGTTAACCTGCCTGCCTTTCCTTCTCTATTATTTCTTCTTCTTCTTCTTGGCGCTATCCACTAATGCGCCTCTCGTAGCATCAGTTCTGCTCGAGAAGATTAGACTTCAGGAATCATTCCGCTGCCTTTTTTAGATGCGAAGCATCTTATAGCGGAGTCCAAACCAGTGGTGGTGGTGGTGGTGGTGTGCGGCGTGACCACCCTTACTGCGCATGCGTATACCCTCTCCACAACCTCCTCTCCACTCCTCCTCTCCACCCACCCCCCTCCACTTCCCCTCTCCCCCTCTTCACTCTTCCTCTGAAACAAGGGCTAGGCATGCCGAAATTCTTTCCTGCGCAACGCCACGATGAGCGCCAGCGCATGCGCGTCCCCTCCTCCCTCTCTCTCCTCCTACGCTGCCCCCCTCTCGCGCGCATGTCGCATTCCCCGCTCGCCCTGTGAGAATTAACGGCCAGGCTAGAGGGAAGACAAGACGCGCGTAGCGTTCCACTTTGCGTTCCGCGACGCGAGGTCGGTAGCATGCCCAACGAACACCGACGGAAGGCGATCGTGCAAGTGCTCCGGCTTGGCATCGCCTCATGGTCCCCTTTAACGGGAAATGGTGTAATTTTTATATAATGCTCTGGCTACGCTAGGCCATTTCTGCCTTAGCCACACTCTTAATCAGGCGCTGGTTAAATGCTGGCTATATCCAGGAAACCAGGCAAAAAATGTCCGGTTTCCTGGCTATATCTAGCACTTTAAGCGGGATCTGATTAAGAGTGAACTACTGTGGCGTTAGTGTCGCTCCCGTTCCATCAGGCGTAGTAACAGGACGGTCACTGTTCTATTGGGCAGTCGCAAAATGCGCTTACATAAGATGACTTTTGTACATACAAGCCCAATTTTCTTCAATATTTGTTAAACGCGGCGGAAGATTGCTGCATCCGAAACTGCCTTTCAAATACGTAGCTTTCTGGATTTAAAACCTTGCCACTGATTCTTAAGAAATGCGTATATGGCGTTTGTAAATGCATGTCCATGGCTTCAAATGACGTTTCTCACCAGTCGGGAAGGCTATAGACGAAACCTTTCGGGACAACCCAGAGGGAAATAGCCAGTTTTGAGCCGCCTACTTCCGAACGCAGGCCAGTGTGCGCTATTGTGCTATTGAATGAAAGAAAAAAAAAATAAACAAGTAAACTGCACTAGTGCACACCGGAATAGACAAAAGCGAAGCGTCAATGGCGAGCTCGACAATGCACGGCGCACGTTTCGGAAGAAAGGACTTTCTCTGGTAGCAATGTGGTAGGTCCGTTGCTGTTTTTAGAGCTGCTCGCACCATTCGTTGGCGCAGAGAAAGAGGAGCGACGCTTCCTGTCTTCTGAAGAGATGCCACACAAAAGGCAGACGCTGCATATAATTTTGGAAACCCTTTCGTGTCCACTGCCTGGTATTCCTATACGGTTATGGCTGCCTATTAACTGCTCATGCTGCTTTGAAAACCATAAAATTGAGTGCATCACTTTTCCAACGTGTGTTATCTTGGTTTGTGACTGTGCATCAAAACGTGCTCGCAGTGCCAGTTAGATGAAGTCATAAAATTTTATGCCTGGCACGTTATGCGATAATCGCTCTACACGTAAATGGCTTCTTTGCGGTGACCGGCAAATGCAGATGCCGCACAAGCTTAGTCTGGAATTCTCGACCGTGGATACCGTTATCATTAGTTCCCCCGCAGGCGTTTATTTAGATCAAATTGCCTCAACAAGGAGAACGTGCACACGTAGAAGGTTACGACAAGCGATATCAGTAGGTTCGATTCTATTTCTTGTTTAGACTGTTTCCCAAAGGCACATAATTTCTGAAAATGCGCACAATTCTTCGTTAATAGCCTGGACACGTGGCCTGACAGGCTAATCGCGCGTAATTAACTGTTCGTAGTGCATTCGCTGGTTTCTCCGTATCCGATCGCCGTTGAGTATTTTCTGTGATGCGGCCTTTGTTCTTGGGCCCAGGCATAGCAGAAAAGCGTTGACTGCATGGACCGTATTCGGAAAATATCCTACGCTAGTGTTTTCGTAAGGAAATTTTTCAGCCATCTGACGCTGCTCAGTTGTCAATGAATAGGTGATACTAACGGAAAAACTAACATACGTGCAAGAAACTTCTCGGCCCCACATGCATACAGATCTCTGCCCATTGATATATAAACCTTCGAACTTGAGCCAAGGGTTAACAAGCGTAACCCGTTAGACATAACATAGCCTAACCAGGCATTTGAACACGCACAAACTGACTGCATACCGTAGTTACGACAGCTAAAGCCTTTTTTGAGCTCCCATCTACAACTTAATGGGAACGGCTTGGCAGGCTGATTTCTGCTGATTGACCTAAACAGTGCGGGCCCGAATTCACAAAACCTTTTACACTAGCATTATTCTTAAGAAAGTATTTTTGCTAACCATAATGCTGGGCGTATAATAGTGAAGGTGACCAGCCAAGACAAGGAGCACTTGCGAAAACGAGGCATATCCGACCTCCGATTACGATCCCTAATATAGAGCGCATACTGCTCTCGCACTGCTCTTGATATGTACTACGTGACGCGGCCGGATCCTGGAAACAGTGCACTGACATGCCAAAGGGACACTAAAGGAAAAAACTTAATCAGTGTAGACTCCTAAATGATTTGTTGAGAACCCAATTGTGGTCGATTTTGTGACAGCGGGTTCATTCTTAAACAAGAAAATGAATTATTATGGTAGTTATGGTACATACTAACGGTAACGGATCAATGGGAAAGTTCGTTTGGGTTCATAATTATGGTAAAGCAGCGCTAGACAACGTATACACAGGAAACGAGAAGACAGACATGCGCTGAACTTTCAAGAAATTGAAGGCAAAAATTTTGTTTTTAAAAATTTTGAGCTAAAGCCCCTCCACCAGTCTCTCAGTGTAACGTGACGGAGTGCAACGTATATTTGGGTGTTTTTGATCACTCTAGTTCAAGAAAACTTCCCTGATCTTGCCCCGTTAAGTTAGTAAATCCCTTAGAGAGAGAGAGAGAGAGAGAGAGAAAAATGTAATGCGGAAAGGCAGGGAGGTTAACCAGAAAACATATCTGGTTTGCTACCCTGCACTGGGGAAGGGGTAAGGGGAGACAGAAAAGTTAGAAAGAGAGGGATGGGATAGGGAGGGAGGGAAGCACAAACGCACACACACACACACAGGAGTGTCACAATCGTTCAACGAGGCGGGTCGCTCGCAGAAACTTCATCAGCGCCTTCGTTGCTTTCTGGCAACATATAATACTTGTTGCCCTTAGGGCAACAAGTATTATATGCTTGCCAATAAAGAATTGTATAGATAACAGCAGATATATGACTCTAAGAGTCTCTGCGCCGTCACGGAGAGATGGTGTGGAGGACTTCAAGGCGGCATCGTTACCTGTCTTTTTATTTGGTGTCTTTTCTGGTTTATCAGGCGTCTTCTTGCGGCAAGAGCCATGTGTTTGATATTGGGTAAGGCAGGACAGCAGCCGAGAAAGGGGGGAGGGGGTGGAGGACTCCTCGAATTTTTGGTGTGAGTTGATTTGGGCAGGCATTTTTCCATCATGGATCTCGCTGCCCCGCTGAAAGGACGCAGCATATTAGCAGCCTCACCGCAGGAATTGCTGTGCACAGCTTCCAAGCCATGTCCTGCGGCACTGAATACATCCGTCTAATAGGTCGCTTCCCATGATAAGCACGCGATGATGTTCTTCCTGTATGCGTACTTCTGTTTTTACAGCGAAGCTGTTTACAACCGGGGTTAGCCCGTTCGGTGTGCGCAGAAAAACTCGCAGAGCGATGACGTCACCATGAATCGCCTATCAACGCGTTGGAGAAAGGAAATAGGAGGAGAGGAGAAGTGGAGAGCGGATAAGAAATAAATAAAACGAAATAAAATTTCTTGGCAAGGCGAGATTCGAACCCGGGCACCAACGGTCCCGAAGGCGAGCGTCGTAAAACTCAGCTATCCAGGCACGCTAGCAGAGGCAAGCACTCAAGGGAAACCATATGAATGCGTTGCTATGGGCGAGAGAACGAGAAAAGAACAGAGAGAAGATAAAAGAAAGGAAGGAAGAAAGAAAGGAAGAAAGAAAGAAAGAAAGAAAGAAGGAAAGAAAGAAAGAAAGAAAGAAAGAAAGCACAGAGAAATAAATACAGAGAAAAAGAGAGAATGAAAGAAAAAGGAATAGACAGAGAGAGAGAAAGAAAGAGAGATATATATAAATGGAAAGAGAGCCCCAACTTTGCTTTCCCATGTTTAACTGCCCCTTTATACGGCTATACCTAGGCTTAACTGGCTATCTCTAGGCTAGGATTGGCTGGTATGCTAAGGAAGGCCGCCCAGCTCCGCTGTTCCTTCTGGCTTGCCACCACCTGTGACAAGCTGCCCTTACTTTTTTTGCGTGACTTGAACAAGCTGCCACGCTTGGTCGCACCTCGTCCTGTCTCGTTAATTAATTATTGTCCGCTTGTCAAATATTTCAAATGGTCGTTTAACACCTTCGTGACTGTGTCTACGTTCGCCGGTGAGAGATAACTTCTGCGAAGGCGCTACGGGAAGTAATTGTGCAAAAGTTATTTTTTCGCTCAGATATGAAACCTCGAATAAATGAAAGAGTATCAGCCGCAGCTCGTGTGCGCATCGCCAAGCGGGGCTTCTTGCTGCATAGGAAGCCGCAATAAAACTAATTAAAAAATTATATTCTCTTCGTTTTTCCCCTGAATAATGGATTATGTTTAACAAGTATCATGAAAACAATCGGCTGTATAATAACGCAAGCTAAAACTTCGCCGCTTTCTACCGACATTAATTACTGAAAATTAAGTACCCTGCTCGAATAATTGTAGGCTCAAACAATTGCCTGCGCGGTAAACGTGGCTGCACAGGCGTCACCAGAGTCCTTCATTGGGAGCGGACTCCCATTTAGGAGCGGATTAGGAGCGGATCGCATTTGACTCCCATTAAGAAGGCATAAAAAACTCACTACCACAAGTTGCTTTACTTATTGAATATGAAACGTCGATTTGTATTGAGATATTTCACTCCAACGCTTTCCTAAGCTGGACCCGTATACACAAAAATACGTCATACACCAGTATTGTTCGTCACAGGAAGTTTCAGTCGATACTGACGCTGGACACGTCGTTATAGCGATGCCATAGGACCAATGGGAACGAGCACTCACAAATGAAAAGCTTGGTGAATTTGGCCCCGGGATATCAAACGCAGTTTTACAGGCAGTCAGCGTACCTGGGGCTTTTCGTCACTATTTCAACCGAGATATGCCATTTTCCGTGATCTGCTTCCAATCCACTATAATAAAAGTTACAACACGACATTTTGCAGCCTTGCTATTTTCTGCTACCTGCATACTGCATAATGCACACCCGCGTTAAAAGCGAGAATACATAACCTTAAGCAGTTGCCACGTGTCGGCGTATTCAAGA